>NW_015170374.1:131303-162429 GCF_001447785.1 Gekko japonicus | reverse complement strand
GATGGACACAAACCAGGGATTTGTGGTTCTGTCTGTGGCTTATTTCTTGGCATGCAAGGAGGGGGGATCAGTTTTTGCTTTTGTTTTAAAAGCAATGTTGGGAGGGCACAAAGACTGATAAAAGTCTAAAGTAATATCTGCACTTAGGGAAATCTCCTGGGTTGCAGGGAAAAAACAACTTGAATTCTTTTTTCCCTCTTTTTTTTAAACCAACCACTATTTCTGGGGTCACAAAGACTTGTAAAAGTCAAGTTACATATGCTCACGAACACATGTAGTCAAAAAGAAATGAATTAATATCCTGGGTTGCAGGGAAAAAACTACTTGAATTTTTTTTTAAAAACAAAAACAAACAACCCACCATTTCTTGGGGTCACAAAGACTTGTAAACGTTAAGTAATATATGCTCACGAACACATGTAGTCAAAAATAAATCAATAAATCATGGAATTAGGATTGTATTTTTTTTAAAAAAAATTATTAAGGGGGAATGGAAGAAAATTAAGGGCGGGAACAGAAGGAAAGCAAATTAAAAAGCAAGCAAGCAAGAAAGTGGAGGAAGAAATAGAAAAGAAACACTTTTGAATTTCTCCACCACAGATATTGTTATAAGCACAGAAGTCACAATTGTAACCCTATCATCCAAGTAAAACTTCTCATTTTTCTTAATTTCCTTCTGCCTTCTTAGTCTTCAAAACCGGAACTCCCCATTTCATTTCCCCACCCCAGTGTCCTGCAGAAAATCAGTAAAGGTTTTCCAGTTTGCTATATATGTGGGCCATGTCTTCTCTCTAATCAATGATATAAGTTTTGCCATCTCCATCATCTTTACAATCCACTTCTCTATTGTAGGCAATATTGGACTCTTGCCCTTACGATCATATAAAAGTCTTGCCACCACTGCTGTATACAAGAACGGAGTTCCACATCTTTTTTCTATCTGTTTATCCATTATTCCCATCAAAAAACATATAGTAACGAGTCACGTGGTCCTTGCCTGCCACAATGGCTCATCCCAGGAACCTTGCAATGGGGACGGGCCGAGTGACCGAGACTGCCCAGAGCCAGGGACCACACCACACCACACAGTCAGAGCCCGTTTCATCTCAGCCCAGCCCGCTGGGTGACCCTTTCAGCAAGCTGGTATCTTTCAGCGTTTGGTTCCCCTTTGTTCCTGCCTGTCTAAGTTCTAAAGGGAAATGCATGGCAGCTGTGTAACCCTTCTCTATCTTGGCCTTCAGCACTGGCTTTTCCTGGTTTGCATTTTCCTGCTTCCATACTGTTATTATACAGAGTCCTGGATGGAATACAGAAGAATGATCCCTCTTTTAGCCCATGCCTATGGCATTATATGCAATTGAAATTCCTCCTCTCCCCCAGACCCCGCCTCCTCAGGTATTTCTGAATCTGGAACTGGCAACCCTAGGAGAACTCTAGGTACCACTAGGAGGTTGGCAATGCTACCGCTATGAAGAAAGTTAAGTCTGCAGAATGGGACCAGTCACAGTTATGACAGATCTTGGGGGTGGAGCCTGTTGGAAGATGGACTTAATATTTGCTTTTATGTATTTGTACTTGCTGACACACACACACACATGTATGGACTGTGCTCACAAACCCCTACAGGCTTAGGGAAAGCTGTTTGCATTGCATGCTGTGATCACTTCACATGGAAGGTACCTTGCCTGCATTTTATGCTAATGAAGGTAGCCCATACAGCCCAGCCTGAGGAAGGAGGACTTTGCATCGCCATTGGGGTCAGCACAAAACAACAACTTCGATGTTTGCAGCCACCATTGATGAACTAGTGAAGGACAGGTAACTGAAATATCTGGTTTGCATCTGAAGGGACAGTTTCCTGCCAAATGGCCAGTTTATTGCCTGGGTAAGAGCAAGATTCATCTGCACTTCAATGGTTGTCCTGGTACCCAGCTTCACACCTTGACCAGATGCCTTCCATTGAGTTAGGGTTTAGATTTCAGTATTGCCCACTCCTTCTAGTTAGACACGTCACTACCTATAGCCAATAGAGTTAGTCACTGGGATGGACTACAGGTAGGTGGGACAAAGGAGGATGGCACAGATGCCAGCCCCCTAAGGACTACCTATAAAAAGTGAGGTTCAACAGCTTGAACCCCGCTAGCCATCTTCTACTCTTAGCTATTTACGTCCAGCCTTGCTATACAAGTAATCCTTTGTTTTCACTTGATCTCTTGGACTGCAGCCAAGGAGGTCCACACATGTGTTGGCAGGTTCCAACTGTGTGAATTAGCATTCCCTTTAGTTATTCTGTTCTTATTCCCGCATTCTTCATTGAGAAGGTCAAGCTTCGGATCAGATAAGTATTTGCTACTTCCCTCCCTATCCATTTAGTGTAAAAGTGATTATTTTCTATTCCTGTAATGCTAAGGACCTTGTGTGATTGTGTGTGAGATTCTGTTTTGTTTGTATGTGAACCAAACATATTCTCAAGTAAAAAGAACAACTATATTTTAAATACTATATCTCGTCTCCTTCTCTCACTGGGAAAATCCTCAGGGTGGGATTGGACTTCTGTATACACAGGCACAGACCCCAAAATATTTAGTTTAAGCCACTGTTGTAGATAAAACAGTTTGGCTAACAAGCCTCAGGAAGGAGGGGCTTGGGGCGGGGAGGGATTTCAGTGAGGCATAATGCCATAAAGTCGGCCTTCTAAAGCGGACATTTTGTCCAACTGAACTGTTCTGTGTTGCGTGGAGAACAGTTGTAATCCTTGATGTGTGGAGACTTATACGAACGTTGTATAGAAATTCTCTTTGAGAGTAGTACTCAAAGTCAATTTAAGACCCCTTTCCCACATATTCTCCCGTTGCTCCATTTGTATATTATACTCATTTTTTGCCCATTTTATCATAAATTCTCTCATGTGCTTATCTTGTCTCCCATTTCAACAGAAGTGTATATGTTTTATCAATATGGTGGTTATCATTTGTACATGGTTCTGTTTCAAATTCAGACTTCTTTTGTTCAAAGCTCCAGAGTTTTTTTAAATCTATTTTAAATCTTTCTAACAATTATGCATAAAAAAAACTTTCGACATTTGTAGCCTTTGGCTATCAAATCTTCACTTGACTGCATTTTACATTCCCCTCCTGAAAAACCTAATATATCCTGGTAAGTGTGCCACTTTTGTGTAGTTATCATTTCCCACCTGTAAAATACCTCCTGTGTTGACAACCACAAAGGTGTTCTCTGATACAATCTGGGTTTATATTTATTCCATACTCTCAGAAAGGCACTTCTAATATAATGATGTTTAAAATCCACATTGACTTTAACTTTGTCATACCACAAATATGCATGCCACCTGTTATGTCCGCTGACCGCCACCAGGGGCCAGCGAATACTCCCGAGGTTGACTCTGTAGAAACAATAGGGACTAGGCTCCTAGTCTCTCCACTTGGGAACCAATAGGACTGTGGCGGGAGATTTGAACCCACCAACGGGACCTAGAGGGGTGTCCCCAGATGTGTGTATAGTTGGCCAGCCGGCCAGTAGTCGTTGTCTTTGTTATGTACTAGTAAACCATGCTGATCACTACATCCGTCTCAGTGGTTTATACATGCGTCTAACCCACTACACTTCACCACCCAAATCTCAAATCATGCCCTTCCCACTCCAAGAGCCTTTTGTCTCCCAACAACAACCAGTCTTTCATCCACACCAAACAACAAGCAATGAAATACAATTTCAGATTGGGTAGACCCAATCCTCCTCTTTCCTTCACACCTTATAACCCCCCCCCCCCCCCCCGCCATATGAAATTATCTTTTTATCATTGTTTAAATGGCACATCAGGTTTCAGAACAGGTATTGTCTGGAACAAAAACAACATTCTAGGTAAAACGTTCATCTTACAGATTCCACAGATATTGGAGGGGGACATGATTGCTCTAAGTGTATGAAGGACTGTTAGAGGGCAGGGAGCTGTTCCTATTGGCAACAGAGGATAGGACTCGCAATAAGGGGTTTAAATTAAGGGCAGGAAGGTACCATGTGGATATTAGGAAAAACGTTTTGATAGTAAGAGCTTTGCAACAGTGGAATCAGCTACCTCGGGAAGTGGCAAAATCCCCCTCACTGGAAGTCTTTAAGCAGCGACTGGACAAACACTTGTCTGGGGTGCTCTAGGGTGATCCTGCGCGGAGCAGAGCATTGGACTAGATGACTTGTATTGGCTCCTTCCAACTCTGTGATTCTATGATTTTATGTCCTACACAACAAAAACATTGCAATTCATCCCATCTTAACGTATCTTTTTTTTTTTACTTCTTTCCATGTCTTGTCATAATTATTTTTAAATAACATACAATTCATATTTGTCACCGGGATACCCAAATATTTTACTTTCTTTTCCACCTTAAAACCTGTTTTCTTCATCACTTCTACTAGGTCTCTACTAGGTAAGATGTGGTGGTGGAGTCCCCCAGGAGCAGACGACAAGGGGAAACGGGAGCCCCCTTTCTGCCTCCCCTCCCCTCCTCTCCCCCGCCCCCTTTCCTTCCTCCTCACCATGCCTAGGATGAGAGAAGGGAATGGGCATGAGTGGATAAGAAAGCAAACTGGAGGAAATGCAAGCGCTGCTGGATCTCTTTGTGTTGTAACATCCTGTGCCTAGTTTCCCTTTAGCCATCCATGGTTGCCATAAGCATAGTTCCCAGATGTTATTGTGACATCTCCTCTCTGTCTGTTTGATACCAAAAAGCCTGTTATAAATCCCCATGATATGTTAGTTGAGTAATCTGGAATTATATGACTGACATATTTTCTTTCTTACATTCAGCCGATCATGTTCCCTGTTGTGTGGAAGAACTGGCCTCCTCAATCCTCTCCCATCCACACTTCACTCTGTTCTCTGCATTCAGTGTCCTCCTTTCTTGGCAGCCTCTCTCTGGTGGGGAAACAGCGAGACAGAAGGGCTTTTTTGGGCCGTTTCCTCCTCCTCCAAGTTATCTGAGTGTGCCTGAGGTTGGCATCCCCTAAATTAGGTGGCAGTGTCCCAGAGGCAACAAGTCCTCCTTTCATGAGGTGGCGCTCTGATGTCACAGTAGCTGAGGTCACTGCTGCAAAATGTCCATTCATCCTTCCACTCACACCTCTTGTGTCATTGCTATGCTTCAGCTTTAGTGTGTTGACCTAGATATCACCCCATCACCCCATTCACCACAGTTTCCTCCTTCCCTGCCGCTTCTTTCTGGTTCCTTGGCTTCCCCTATTTAATGCATTTATTTTATTTAAAACATCTGGGAGCCACCTTTCTGCGTGGTAGAACTCAAATTACACCTTTCTGTAAGGTGGAACTAAAAAAAAAGTTTAAAATTTTGGGATGCCACATTTGTGATGGAACTCAAGGCAGCTTAGAATGTAAGCAGGACATTATCAAAACAACAATGATAAAACCCTACAAAAGTCAGAGATGAAAAGGCAGAGATCCCTATGGCATCGTTCCTTTTAGTCACCTTCCCACTCTCCAGTCAACCCACCTCTATTTCTTCTTCCTCTGTCTTCAGCTTCTCCCCCTCCTTTCCTACCCGTCATGGCCTCCCTGCGAAAAGTCTGGCTACGCTGTGTGGCAGCAACCAGCTCAGGGCGGGTCCCAGCTGTGCGGCAGGCCAGACCTAGGGCTCTGGAGCCACCAGTGCCAGGCCAGGCCAAATTGTATCGGTGGTGAGTTCCGAGAAGTTGCTCCTGGGCACATCATTGACAAGGCCTCCTCCATCAGGGGATATGATGATCGGGGGGGGGGCTTTCTGGGGCTGTTTTGCCCCCCAGTCTACTCCTGCTCCCCCTCCCACAGCTGGGCTTTCCAGAAATCAAGGCTTAGAATGTTTGGCAGAACTGCTGCGGTTGCCAGGCAACCCCACCCCAACAGCCGCTGAGTCCAGTGAAGACACTGAAGAAGGCCTGATTGGCCGGAAACGTGTTAGGTCACAATAATTGTTCCTTGTGTACTCTTCATTTGTACTTGTTAGCGAGGCTTTCATTGGGTCCTTGTATGTTAACTTTCCCCGAAATAAACACGTGTATTTTTACTTATAAAAAGTTTATATGCAGTTTTAACCATTGGCCCTATGGCATTTTTTTCAGGACCCTAGCTACAGTGAGGCATTTTGGGGGGGCCGCCTGGTCCCACAAAAAGCCATGATCTAAGAGGGTCAAGCTAACAAACTATTATAAAAATGCAAATATTTATTATGTTGTACACATAAATAAAACACACATAAGGTTAAAAGAAATAGTCCAAATATCAGACTCTTAAAGCTTATTACATTCAGAGCAGATAGTTATACAAGTCCAATAGATGGGTAAAATTTTTGACCAATAGACCATACCTGTTTCAGCCCCTTAGGGCCTTCCTCAGTGGTCAATATCCCTATTGTATAATACATATCCTGAAATAAATGTATATATCTATATATCCCTTTGTACAGGTGTTGTACGCACAGTTTATGTGACACTGTTATGCACTCAGAGCTCTGTCTGCCTTAGTAGACTAACCTTAGTGGACTCAGTTAGCACCTATGACATACACAGACATACAGATATGTTAAGTGCCATTGATGATTCTAATTACAGAAACAGAAATCAACTATGAGCATATATTCAGATATTCACTTTGGTTCATTGCTTAAATGCATTCTGGGAAAAATACTAAATGCTGACAGGCAGTAACTGATTGCTTATGATCTTGCTTATAATGGCCAGTTGTAACTGTGCATGTCCCTGATGTCAGGAAGCTTGTGTTAGATGGAAACCATACTACACGATGTACCCATATCTGTTACATTAGATACTTTTTATCACTTCACAGCCTGAGAAGGAGAAGGCCCATTATTTAGCTGTAGGAGGTACATTTTTGCCTGTGAAAATCCAACCCACAGGTTCGGGCCCAATCAGAATGGTGTGACAGATATATGACAAAGTTTGATGGAACCAATAATTATGATTTATTTGCAAAGCGTCATAGTGGGTTTAAAATCCTATGTCTCCTATTGTAACCTTAGGGAGAGCTGTGGGATCCAAAATCTTGTTGAACCCGTGCTTCCCTCCTTTATTAATAAAGTTTTAGTTTTGATTCTACGCTACAGGACTGTGCCGAGTGCTTTCTCAAATTGGGCTGGGGAAGCGCAACCCATGAAGGAGTGTCTGTCTTACACAGGTAAGTGGAATGTAGTACTGGCAGCAGGGCCGGCTCACCCGCTAGGCGAACTAGGCATTCGCCTAGAGCATGGGCTGGCCCTGAGGGTGCCAAACCGGCTCCCCCCGCCAAAGCCCCCCAGCCCTCGCCAAAAGCCCTGTATCTCCCTGACTGCTGCCGCCGCCTCTTTCTCCCCGAGTCCGGCAAGGAGGGGATGGGCCGGCGGGCAGGCGTTCCATGGGACTTGGGGAGAAAGAGACTTGGGGAGAAAGAGGCGACGGGGGTGGTCAGGGAGATACAGGGCTTTTGGTGGGGGCGGGGCCGGGTGCAGTTTGGTGCCCCAGAACCAGCCAGTCAGTGCCAGCCTGCTGCCCCTTCCCGCCCAGTTACTTCCTCCGAAGACAGCCCTGACGGCTGCCACCCTCCCCCCCACCAAAAACAACTGCTCACAATCACAAAACTCGTGTCATGTCGCAGTGCTGGCACGCATGCTGCTCTGCTCATGTGCCTGCCGCTGCCATCCAGTCCAGATAGGGGCACTCCCTCCTGCCCTAACTCGCACATGGCGTGCCCATTGCTCCCCTGCGTGTGCCTAGCCCATCAC
This sequence comes from Gekko japonicus, assembly GCF_001447785.1. Lineage (NCBI taxonomy): Eukaryota > Metazoa > Chordata > Lepidosauria > Squamata > Gekkonidae > Gekko > Gekko japonicus. Next base: position 154,645 of record NW_015170374.1, on the reverse strand, counting down.
TGATTCGCCGGAGAAGCCCCTTTGAGCCCAACCTCAGCTCAGACTGCTCCAGCCCTTCCTCTCGTCCGAGGGTAGCCGGGGTGTCTAGCCTGCCTTCTGGCTCAGGGGTCGGGAGGGAGGCGGTGGTGCTGGAAAAAGTCTGGGAGGATCTCTCCGCCCCAGGTGGAGGCGCAGCAGCAGCAGCTCCCCGTTCAGAGCAAGGAGCTCCTGCGGCCAGGCCAAGCCTGCCCCCCCTCCCCACGGGACAGGAGGCGGCTGCGCCCCGGAGGTGCCTCCCCTCTTCGGCTTGTCCCTGGGGCGCCAGGGGTCTTCCTGTGGCAGCAAAGCAGCCTGTCAGCATTGGCGCACCCACCAAGCCCCTGGAGCTCGGGAGTGAGGAAGGGAGGGGGGCCTGGCTGGCAGCCACAGCAGCACCGGGAGGGGTCTCACCAGGCTCTGACTCGACAGCAGCCCCCTCCCCCAGCTCAGAGGAAGCCCCGACTTCCATCCCTCCCCCCGCAAAACATCTTCACCCGTCAGCCTGGGCGGAGAGACCAGACCTCCCCCCAGCACAGCCCCCCCGCCAAAGGGTCCAGAGGGAGCAGCTCTCTCGGCACGCAGCAGCAGCCCGCCATGGTGGCTGAGGAGGGGATGGGCCGGCGGGCAGGCGTTCCATGGGAGCGGCGAGATGGGTCCCCAGACTAAGCATCCCTCCTAGGAGCGACCCCCCCAGCTCTTCCCCTCCAAGTGTCGCAGGCGCCCTCTGGGATTCCCTCCCCCCTGACCCTGAGCCGATCTCAGCCCAGCCTGTTAGGAGGAGCTGGCTCCCGCTGCCGCCACCGGGTTCTTGGCTCCCAGCCAGCACTCGCAAAAGCGAAAGCACCGCGGGCAGGGCCGGCCCGATGTTGTCCTGCGCTCTAGGCGAGCACAGATGCCAACCTCCCAGCGGGGCCTGGAGATGCGTTCTGGGCGGCGGGGGGGGGAGGAGGAAAGTGGGTGGTGTGTGTGGGGGTCTGGGTCTGTGCGGCCCCGGCCCTCCTCCCCCCCCACCGCCGGGCAGGAGAGGCAGAGAAAGAAGGTGGCGGGGAGGAGGAAAGTGCTGGAGAAGGGCTGAGAAAGGCGGTGGTGGCAGCGGGCAGGCAGGGAGGAGGAAAGTGGGTGGTGTGTGTGGGGGTCTGGGTCTGTGCGGCCCCGGCCCTCCTCCCCCCCCACCGCCGGGCAGGAGAGGCAGAGAAAGAAGGTGGCGGGGAGGAGGAAAGCGCTGGAGAAGGGCTGAGAAAGGCAGTGGAGGCAGTGGGCAGGCAGGGAGGAGGAAAGTGCCGGAGAAGGGGCCACTCCATGCCGGAGAAGGGGCCACTCCTACTCGCCCGCCGGCCACTGCCGCAGCCGGCAAACAGGAGAGGCCAAGAAAGGCGGCGGTGGGTGGGCGGAAAGCGCTGGAGAAGGGGCCACTCCCGCCTGCCCGCCGGCCGCTGCCCCCACCGGTGGATAGAAGAAGCCGAGAAAGGCGGCGTCCCCCCCCCCCCCCCCCCGCTGGGCAGGAGAGCCTGGTGCATGCGTGGGGTGGGGGGGCACCGATGCCGGCTCCACGGCAACCCCCCCCCGCTGCCTGCACCCCCCCAGCTTGCTTCCTTGTGCAGGTGGCAGCACCCCCCCAAGGCTCGGCCGCTCCCTGGAAGCCAGCCCGGGAGGGCCGAGCGCAGCTGACCAGAGACCGAGCGCCACTGCAGGTTGGCCGAGCCTTCCCAGCTGCAAGGAACAGCTGCCGGGCGGTGGGCTCTGGATGGGCCTGGCAGAGCTGTCGCTCGTCCTTAAGGCGGGAGAGGAGGGGGGAGGAAGAGGGCAGCCGGGCAGGAGAGGCCGAAAAGGGCAGCGGGGACGGCAGGGGGTGGGGGAGGAAAGCGCTGCGCCCTGCCCACCCCGCTGCCGCGTCCTCCTTCTACAGCCGGGCGGCAGAGCTCCTCTCAGCCCCGTTCCTCCCAGCTGCTGGCCAGGCGCGTTGGTGCCCCTGCCACTCCTCCCGCGCCCTACTGGCCGGCTCGTGCTCTAGGCGAAGGCCTAGTTCGCCTAGCGGGTGAGCCGGCCATGGCCGTGGGGGAACGCCGCAAGCCGAAGGGGAGCTTCCCTTTGTGGGAAAGTGGCGGGATCCGATGGGGAAGCCTCCCCCCCCTTTGGGTTGCAGATAGATCCAGATGGGGAGCCCCTGTTAAGTCTGTCCTGAGCAGTTGGGGAAAGCAAAAGTCCTCCAGTTGCACCTGAAAGACTCACACAGATTTTAGAACAAAGTTGGAGTCTGGTGGCACCTTAAAGAGCAACCAAGTTTTAGTCAAGGTAGGAGCTTTCCTGTGCGTGCACTCTTCTTCAGATACTGGGAAGTGGGCATGGCCACAAAAGCTTCTACCCAGAGGCTTTGTTGGTCTCTGACTTTGTTCTCCTGCTTCAGATGAACACAACTGCCCACCTGGATCTAACACAGATTTTTGTTAGTCCTTCAGGTACGACTGGACTCTCACTCCCTTCTCCCCCCTACAACCATTTGTAGTGATATTAAAAATGTTTAAATGCTATTGTAGCTGTCAAGTTTGGGGCTTCAAATGTCATGGCCCCACTGGTGGACCTCCTGATGGCACTGGTATTTCTGGCCACTGTGTGATACAGAATGTTGGACTGGATGGCCTTTGCCCTGATCCAACACTGTGTCTCTTATGTTCTTATGAGTCAGTGTGCTGTAGGGGTTTGATGTTTGTGGGGGAGGGGAGAAAGTAAGCCTGGCATATCACATCATAACCAAAGCCATTACTCATGTTTATTATCATTATTATTATTATTTCCTAAAATGCATTTATGTTTGAAAATTGGTGGGCGCAGGGGGGGGGAGGGGGGGGCGCCAAAAGGTAGCCTGCCTAGTGTGCAAAAAAACCTGGAGCCGGCCCTGACTGGCAGGACACTACAGACAAGGGCCTATCCTATTTAAATAAACTACACCTATTCCTCCTGTAAAAAATCCTGACGCTTCAAAGAAAGATTACAGATGGATTCAAAGACAGAAGACAGTCTTTCAGCTACGTGATTCTAGACAGTTTAGCCCATTTAAAAAATAATAATCCTTTGTGCTGTGCCCATAACGTAATTGGGAGACAACACAGGAAAAGCTTACATATCAAACTGTAAACCAAGGGACTACCTCGACTGCGTCCTGGACGAATTGCAGGTTTTGGGTCACTTTTGAAAGGCAGCCCTACCTACAGTAAAATAACCAGGACTGCCATTTAATCATAAAAATAGGACTGCCTACCAGGGCAAATTCTTACGTCGGATTTTATGAGCCTGCAGGCTAGTCCGCTGCAAGCAAGTATGCTGCAGCTAAACTAAGTACTATATGTCCCCGCATATGGAGGACTCTATTGAGTACAACCGAGAACCTGAAGTGTCTCTAGAAAACGATGCCACATTAACCCAATTCTGTGGCAGCCCGTCACTGACCGTTCCACCATCTGCTCACAAGATGGCGCTGCGGCCACGTCCTCCGCCTGACGCAGTTACATCTCAAACCGCATGCGCGCGAAAGCTGAGCAGGGCAGGGCCAACTCCTGACGCTACGCCGGAAGCGGAACTGTCGCGATTACAAAAGGTGGAGAGTGAATAGTAGAGGTTGTTGTCATTTTCCCTCCGCCTTGGATTAAGTCGGTAGGGTCATGGCGGCCTCGGGCCTTCCGCCGTTGCCCCCACAATTCAAGGCTGTGCAGCATATCCTGAGATCCGCGCAGGAGCTAGACAAGCGGGAGCCTGTAGTGGCCTATTACTGTAAGTGAGAGGTGTTTACGGCCCGTAGGGCCACGCCCACATCGAACTTCACAACCTCCCGAACCCCCGGCTGAATAAGGAGCTGGGCGGGGCCTCCTTCCCCCCTCGTTCTGTCTCCTCTTCCACGACCCTCGACGGTGCGCATGCTCAAGATCCCCCAAGAGTTACTTTCTAGGATTCCGGCGTGTGCTCAGAGGGGAGCCGTGGTGTTTGCAGTCATGAAGTTGCCGTAGGAGCTTTTGCTTCAGGCTTTATTTAACCTACCCCAGAGGATTGTTGTGAGAATAAAATAACAGAAAAGTCGCTTCGAGCTCCTTAAAGAAAGGGTTGGGGGAAATGAAGGCTAGGACAGCTGCTGTTATGTAGCTGACTGCGTGAGCCCAAAAATTCCTGGTTCAGATTTAGTCGTGGTCACAAACTCGTTAGGTGACTTTAGGCAAGTCTCTCTCATACACGCACCCTTGGACCTCATCTGCCAGATAAAGCTGGTCAAAGGACTGTTGGGAGGTTGTATGAAGCGCTTTCAGCGCACACAACACCTAGTATAGATTAGTTCTGCATTTTCAGTATATACTTGTGAGTAAAACTGTAATGTATTTGTGATTTTGTGCCCAGAATCTGGACAGATGTATGTGTTACAAAAGAGCAGAGTGTCATCTTGTATATCTAGTGTCCGGGTTTTGATCCTGTTGCTCAGTTGTCTTGCTCTAGAGCCGTGATGCTATTCTGTATGCCACTTTATCACTTGGACAATCCCTTTGCTCCGTACAACCCACTTCTCCCAGTTAGATGTTAGTTTAAAGTTGATATTCTGCTGTTTGTATTCTACACTGCTCCTATTTGCCAGTCATATAAGGGTTGCATGCAGAATTACCTGCTGTACGGAATATTCTGTGCCATGTGAAATAGATCATCTCTGGCAGTTGTTCTATCACTGTGAATTTTACTTCATACCACTGATCTTTCGCCTTTTGCATATGATTAAGGCCCAGTCATTCTTAACTCTATTACTCATGGTATTGCCTTGTAGCTTCTGATATCAATTTTCTTCTCTTCTTCCTCCTCCAATGCTTTCATTTTACTAGATGGGCTGTTTCATGCTGAGAGATGCAAGGACCTAGGGTAAAATGGTAGACTCTCCAATGGACATCTGAAATTGAATAATTGAAATTATAAGGGGAGAATACTTTTTAAGAACTATGATTAAATTAATATTGTTACATCCAGGCTATTTCAGATCTTGTAGAGTCACAGGCTTAAGAGACTATATGGAAAAGGGCTTAAAGATGTTGCTGAATATGGAGCATCCTAAGCTTTCCCTTAAAAATGAGTTCCTTTTGTTTTCTTGTGAACACTGAAGTCTGCATACTGTGGCTAGGAGGAGATAATTTGATTAATGCAATGGAGATGTTTTCTATTTTCAGCCTCTAGTTTACTTTTTCATATTTTCCGGTTACTTAAACTGGCCAACTAACCTGTAAAAAAGGTAAAGGTTCCCTTGCTCGAAAGCCAGTCGAATCCGACTTTAGGGTTGCGGTGCTCATCTCCTTTTCAAAGCCGAAGAGCCAGCGCTGTCCAAAGACGTTTCCGTGGTCATGTGGCCAGTATGACTAAACACCAAGGTGCACGGAACGCTGTTACCTTCCCAGCGAAGTAGTACCTATTTATCTACTTGCAATTTCTTGCTTTCGAACTGCTAACCTGTAAGCATTACTTTTCTTACATGAACGCATGAAGTTATGTTATAAAGAGTCAGGCCATTGGTCCGTTTAGTCCAGCATTGGTGGCTGTACAGGTTCTCATGTAGAGAATGGCCTTTCCGAACACTTGCTATCTGAGATCCTTTAATTTGGGACTTGAAACTTTCTGCACAGAAATCATAGTTACTTTTAGTGCATCTTTATGCTGCTTTTCTCCCCAGTGAGGAACCAAAGTGGTTTACAAAAAAAGAATATTAAAAAGGCAGTAAAACATAATATAAACAACAAACAAAATGTACAGATTATATCCTGCTGGTGTCTACTGTGTTAGTTTATCAAGCCAAGGTCCAAGAACCCGTAATGTCATGCCCTTCAGCTCACAACCTCACCCACGCTCAGCCTAAAGTACCTGTAGCAGGAGAGAGACAAACAGCCTGGAAGTTACAAGCTAGCAGCCATCTTCCCACAATTTCGCTGAATTAGGGCCTCGCATATTCTTAAAACAGTAAAGTAAGTTTAAGTTTCATAAGAGGATAAGTCTTGCATATTTGAAAAAACAAAACCCATTTCATCCCCTAAATGTTTATATGTATCTGTGTGTTTTCCCATGGCTTAAAGCTTTCTTTAATCATTATGCCCGCCCTGAGTTTCACAGCAGTTTGTAAGAGTGATGTATTCCTGATTCAGTTTCTTTGCCAGATTGATACAAGGACATTTTACACTTAGTGGCTGCTACAGAAGTTGTAGAACCTTCTTCCACTGGGTATTGAAGCTCAGCTTCAGTATCTCTCCTCTCTCCTTATATATAATTGAATAGTGGGTGCCAAAGTTCTAATTCTAAAATGCACTCCCTTAGTGTATGGCTGATGGCACTGCTCCTCAGCATATATCGCCACCAATCAGAAGGCAAAGCCTGGGTCCCGCCCACACCACAACTGTTGCGACAACCTGGTCTTTTGCATATGGAAGCTGATTGGACTTCAGTCCATTCCACACCTCAAACTCCCCCCCCCCCCGCAAGGCAGTTGGAATTTTCAGTTGCATAACATACCTCATAGGGGAGAGGAGAATGGGTAACAATGGTTACCACTCTCCAGGTGAGGGCTACAGATAACTCAAACATACAAATGCTCTTCAGGTAGCAGAGATCAGGCCCTCTGGAGAAAACAGTGGACTCTGTCATTAAACCCTGCTGAGGTCGCCACAGGAAACTGACACTGTTTGCCCAAAGCCAGAGCACTCTCCCAGAGCCTCTTTCTAGATCCCGTTGTCCGCAACGGGCATTATTTCTAGTATTTCATAATAGAGGATGGGCTACACCAGAAAGGAGGGTGGGTTTGGTGTAGTGGTTAAGTACGCAGACTCTAATCTGGGAGAACTGGGTTTGATTCCCCACTCCTCCACTTGCACCTGCTGGATGACCTTGGCCAAGCCATAGTTCTGTCAGACCTGTTCTCTCAAGAGCAGTTCTTGAAAGAGCTCTCTCAGCCCCACCTACCTCACAGGGTTTCTGTTGTAGGGGGGGGGGGTAAGGAAAGGAGTTTGTAAGCCACTCTGAGACTCCGAGTGAAGGGTGGAGTATGAATCTAATCTCTTTTTCTTCTTCTATACTGCAGTCTTGTGCTTTCTTTTTAAAATGTAGTCTGATAGTAATGTCAGCTGTCTGTGCCAGAAGCTATATGATTTTTTGTGAATTTTGTTTTGTTTTTTGGCCCCCCGAAGGGGAATTTTTTATTTTTTTGCATTTTCTACACACTACAATTATGGGATGGGGGAAGGGATACTCATACCCTAACACTAGTACTATGGGTAATTGGGTAAAGGAGATCTAATACATATATCTATTTGAAAGGGGAAGGAAGACTACCATTCTAATCTATTTTATCTACTGGATTTGGGGGAAGGGAGAAGTCTAATACATGTCACGATTGAAATAGTTGAAAAAATAATGCTTTTTAACCTAATATTACACGTTATATCAAGATTTGGTTCAATTATGATAATACACATTTAATAGTTTAACAGAATTACTGCCTTTAGTGCTATTGTCTTAGTTCTAGAGTCTTTTCTTCTTGCGTTTCTTCATTTTCTGGAGTTTGGGGGCAGCCACTCCTTTCTCTGATTCAGATGATTCCGGAAATTTTGAAGCTTGGAAAAAACCCCGGGTTTTTTCCAGTTTGTTTTGGGGGGAAATGGAAATTTTTGGAAAAATTGAAAAAAATGCTACATTAGCATTTCTTTTGTCTTTTCTAGATTGAAAGTCATTCTGTTACTTTAGGAACATAAAATATGACTATGGACATTTTTACTTGGCATGAAATTATCACAACTAGCATATTTGTTCTTGCATTGGAGGGTTCAGTTTGTAACCTAGGACTTGCTTGTCCTCAGTGCACAGAAATTAGATCAATCTGATACCACATATATATATTTTAGAAATGATTTGGAAAATATTTGAACACCTTGTCTTAAAATATTTTATTCATCATGTTAAAATAAAACGTTCCATAATCAATGTCTTTTCTTTTCTTTTTTCAATTTTTCCGAATTTTTCCGGGTTTTTTCCGGGCTTTCACATCTCTACTGATGACGTGGAATTTTGGCTTGTTGAATCCTGTGAGTAGGATTCTTCTTCCTCTTCTTCCTCCCCATCTGGTTTTAAATTCTTTTCCTTCTGCTTCTTTTTTGCATTGAACATTTGATCCATAGATTTTTTCCGCTTTTGGAACAGAGTCAATTTTATATTTTTTGTCCTGGTAATTGAAGCTCAGCCCTTCCGGGAATAGCTATCTGTATGGTATTCCCTTTTTTTGCAGAGTGAGAGTAAGCATCCTGTAGAGTTTCCTACATTTTCTAACTTCAAAAGGGATATCTTTCAAAAAATTTATGTCTTCATTCTTGGTTTTTAAGGATTTTCTCATTGTTGACTTTAGCACCAGTTCTCTGGTAGATTGTTTCGTGAATTTTAGATAGTTTCCCCTGAGAGTTTGTTTTTCTATATAAAGTCCGGATAAGTCCTATAAGCCACATCCATCTCTTTTATTAAATCTTCTTGTTTATGATCCATTAATGGGGCCAAGGCAACCACCAAAAGTTCTTTAAAATCCTCATTCTTCTCTTCGGCGGTCCCATGGAAATGTAAAACGTACATAGGTCTTTCCAGCTGGAGCTATAATAGTTGCGTTTTATCAGAGGATCTTTCCTTCTCTACTTCATCCACTCTTTTGTTAATGCTCTCAGTCTGTTTTTCCATCTTTTTCAATGTTTTCTCCGTTGCTGAGGTTCTTTTATTCATTTGATTCAGTTGTTTTTGGACATTGTCCAGCTTAGTGTTGAGGTTAGTCATCTGCTCCATTAGGGGGCGCAGTGCATTTGCTAACAGTGAATAGAAGTCTGTAGTTAGTTCCTGGTTCTGGGAGGGAGTTGTTGGTATGTTATTTCCGGTCACCAGTTTTTTCTCCGGTGCCTTCCATCCTATACTATCAACAAGAAGTAAGTTTTCCAAAACAAGACAAACGTTATGCGATTTAGTATACTTTAGCAGTTTTTGCATTCACTTAACTTCTTATGCGTTTATTTTAGTTCAAAGTCTTTTTATTTCCGATTTAAAACCATTTTAAAAGTTTACTCAAAAGAGGGGGGGCTTGAATTCCTCTCCCCCAACGCTTCAAACTTAGCCGCTTCCAATTACTACCAAGGTTCAGTTCACTTTTTTCACCTGAGCTTTGCTTAACTCGCAGTTTGGAGGCTTGGAGATCTTTTGGAAGCATTTTTTAAAGTTTGATCGTGATCGCTTGCTCCGGCAGTCGTCTCTGGGCGCCATACTGGCTCCGCGGCAACAGTACCTTTCAGGGAAGAAGGTGAGCCTCAATTCCTTGGCCGTCGCCTTGGAAGAGGCTCTCCTCAGCTCCCCAGGCTGGGCATCTCCTACAGAGACCCGGGGAGGTCCGGGATGAACTTGGACCCCTCCCGTCAGCCGGGTCTCAGCGCGTCTCCATCAGAGCGAGACGGGTCACGTCCGAGCGGCGAAACGCTTAAACTGGAAGTCCGTGAATTTTGTTCAGTATGATTGATCAGGTGATCTGCAAACTGAAATTAAATTATGAATTCTGGACCTGAAAAGAAAACCTTCCAATATTTTCACAGCATTAAATGTACATGTGTGGGGGGGGGGGTGAGAGAGAGAGAGAGAGAGAATTGCCTGGAATTTCTCCAATAACATTTTATTGGTATAATACAATAGTATTAAGAAAACATAACAATCACTTTTTTATAACATTAGCCAAGTCCATAATGAACTAAAGAACAGTTAAACATATTAACCAGTACAATATGAATAAAAAATGTAAGCATTGAAAAATGATGTATAATTCAATAAACTTTGGAACAAAATACCTTGTTTTTACAATGTATTCTAATTAAAGCCTGTTCTGTTCGCTGTTATTAACACAATAAAGTGCCTTCTGCCCTCTAAACTATCAATAGGCATTCAATAGCATATCTAACAATATGAAAAATAAAGTGAACCTATAAACCATAAACAATTTACCGTGAGGATATCAGTATTAACAAAGAGCCCCATGATGGACTCTGGGCTTGGGATCAGCCTGCAAGAAAAGGCACCTGCAGTCACATGACTAGCAGTGGTGATGTAATTCTGATGCAGAACTGGGTTTCTAATGATGAAAAAAAAATTCTTGACAGTTGAAGTTTGGCCGTTGAGACTGTCAGGTTTTTTTGGTCGGTGGGTACTGTGCCAAGGGACTGACAAATTATGTTGGACCTCGCTGAGTATGAAGAGTAAATGAGATTTCTCTACAGATTCCAGTATTAAGAGAATCTGAGAAAAGCCAAACGTGGTTCTATACCATAGTGAAATCTATGGAGTCTTAAAAAGGAAAATAAGCTCCTGGTGGTTAAACAAGAGATTCACATTCCTCTCACATAGAATCTATACCCTGCTGGAGAGAGAGTTGGGTTTAGTGGATTTAATGTGTACCAGGAGGGTTTATTGGACTAGTGGGTGTAAAAAAAAAAGGAAAAAAACCCCAAGGCACAGCGGAGGTATTTCTCTGTGGAGGTGGAGAGTACCTGAGAAATCCAAACTGAAACCAGCAGTCTAGAACAGCACAGGGATGGAGATTAGAGAGAGGGTGTCTTGTACTGTGGCATCCGAAGTGAGGGACTATAAATGAACTGACCTAAAGCTGAACTATACCATTTGTATATATATATACCCTTGTATATCCCTGCCTGCCTGTCCTTGTAAATAAAGTCGGCAGTTGGTTTTATTGTTCCATGTTGCATGTGCCTCAATGTCTGACAGAGCTAAGTATCTAAGTTAAATCATAAACTTCATCCCAGAAAAAGGGCGGTGCTCATGAAAAGCCACAGAGATTAATATTTATAAAAAGGTCTCATCAATAAGTGGCTGGGTGTGTCACAGAGGGATGAACTGTGTGGGTTCCTGGCTGAAAGAGGCAGGCAGACCGTGTCAGTGGAAAATAAGACTCCTCCAACTTGTGAAAGATTACAAGAACGAATCCCCACATACTCCGAAATAAGGGGGTTCATCATAAGCCCATTAAGTTGATGAGCCAAGAGAGAAAGGAGGGTCCCTGTCTTGATGTACCAGCTGTAGCTTGGGTAAGAGTGAAGAAGGGCTAAACAAGGAGAACCAAGCCCTTTATGCTCATTCTATGGCATTAGCCGCTTGGGTTATTGGTTGACAGGGGAGAGCAGGGCCATTGCAATGTGAGCAAGGGTTTAGGGCAGGCTTACCACCATGTCAAAGAAACTGCAAAAGGCATACAGTGGTCTGTTTAAAGGTTGGTGATGTTGACCTGCAGAAAACTTGAATTTGTTGCATCAGATTTCACTGCAGAAGATATCAGTCAGGCAACAAAGGCTGAACATCTGACAAACAAGTTGAATCGGAGATTACAACATAAAGCTCTGGGGCTAATAGATAAATCACTGGGTTTTATGGCATATGCCAGTGTACTTCACTTAGTTAGGAGTCTGCTGATCCTTTAAGGGAAAAAATGCACTAAGGTAGGCTTCCCTACCAGGTTAGGTGATAGCATCAGTTTTAAATATGGAACCAAGGGAATCCAGGGAACTAGAGCCCTGTGATCTGTCTTGGGTAAATTAGTGGAAAACTAGAATGATTAAGCCTTGCTCATTATTAATGGGAGAATTATTAAAAAGATGGCTTCTGAAAAGGAAAATCCTATCTAAATCCTATCTTGCCAACATTTGGAGTTCTTTGAGAGTATCAGAACCATGTAGATAGGCCTAATCCAATAAACTTGATGTGTTGATTACCACAAGTGCTGGTGGACATAGATCCTCCTACTACCAGCCACCTATAAGCCTAAAACAAAACAGTGGTGTGGGTTGGGATACCTGTATGGATAAAAGTTCATGCAACACAGGTAGCTGCACTATGAAGGAAAAGGAACAGAATTGGCTCTCCGGCCTTTTCTACCAGCATATGATGCTCCGCTGATGACTGAGGCACAGAGGGTCAGTTTTCCTCACTTTCCCTTTCTCTGCAGCTTCCTGTGTTGTGTGTCTTTTCATTCATGTAAGTATCCCAGTCCTCAATATCACCTTTTTGAGGTCCACTGGGGGAAGGAGCAGGAGAGAAAGAGTAGCCTCAACCAGTACCTTCTGATGTTGCATAGAACCAGAAGCATAATGATGTGGCTTTGTGCAACAAATGGAAAGAAGCCGGTCTTTCACCTTCATGTTTCAAGTAACTCATCTATGTTGAAAACACAGGCACTACTACTACTACAATGTAGCATTCTGTTTACTTAGTAAAGCACAATGGAACACCAGTAGCTGAAGCATCACTGCTCAGAGCTCCCTCACAGCCATGGTTTCAGGGGCTCTTAGTAATCCAGAAGTAATTTTTACGTGCTACAAGTGATCGGGCAGTTTTCTTATTGCAAGGCTGTAAACATAAATGTTGGGAAGCAGGGCTTCAGAACTTCTGCCAGGGAATGGGCATTGTCATTTCTGGGATGATGAACTGTGATTCCAGTATCTATTTATATCTTGTCACTAAATCTTTCCTTTATTCTCAGTGATGATAAGAAAAAGAGTAGTGACATAGGTGCATTTTGAAATAGAATTCTATTCTTTCATCCTTTCCAAATTATATGTTCAGAGCTGCGGTTTGAAAGAACACAAATGAGTAGGGCCCTTTACATAAAGTTGTCCTGCAAAGCAAGCAGGTTTTTTTTTAAAGAGAACAGTGTGTTCTAGTGTATTTCTTAATTCTCAAAATAAAGTCACTGGACACAGCTTACAATGCTGTCCTCTCCTTCAGCAATAAGGAATTAATTGGGGGACAGTGCAGCAGTTGGCAAACTTGCATCTACAGCCATAGAACAATGGTGCAAGGAATTAATCCTTGAGAATGTTATAGTTACTCGAAGAACCTTTTGGTTTAGTAAGGATGTAAACGTTTTAATTAAAAAAAATAAAACCCCCAGTTTTACTCTGAGATTCTTACAATGAACAGCTTGGGCCATTTCTGAATTGTGCGATTTTTCTTCCACATTCTTTAGTATACATGTAGAAATGGAGAAGTCAAAACAACTGTTTCGCGCTTAACTGCTCAATAGGAAAGACTAGAACCACAATCCAGAGAAGGCCATGTACATGCAGTAGATGTCACAAGGAGGCTTCTGCTTTTACCTTCCAGCAGTAGCGAACTGCACATATGGGGCACTGCTCCAGAAGGTTCCCTAGTCCGTTTGGGGGCATATAGGAGACTCTTGCTGCAGAGCAGATTTGAAAAGCCCTTGTGCATATAGAACACTGTCTGTGGTGGTTTGGATCCCAATATGGGGCAGATAGTTTGTGCATTGACATCTATACTACGTTTTCCTACCTCTGTCAGCAACTGACAGTGGTGATAAGAAGAGATGGTGAAACAGGCATTATAATGATAAAAGGATATTGGTAATGTATGTTTTGGGCAAGTTGCAGGGAAACTGCACACTGGTGTCATTTTTTGAAGCCAGCTCATGTTGTCAGTAACATGAAGTTCTGCCCTATAAGTTAGTACAGAGAAGATAACTTGAAGATCTGAATAGGAACAGGAATGTAGTTAGTTCAAATACACACCTCTGATGAAGTGTCTTGGTTTTCCTACTTCCTGGAATACTTGGAGAATTTATAGGACAAGCTGGTATGGATCTCTGGTATGGATTCTAGACCTTGTGAAAACTGATTAAACCTAGTTGAGATAATCCATTGTTTATTTTTCTCTGGCCCCGTTCACACGGAGCAGAAGCCACGCTAAATAGACGGAAGAGAGGCGGAGTTACCTGGCGTGATCACACGGCAACATCTGGGGAGCGTAGAGCTCCCGTGGTTGAACTGTGGCAAACCGCCGATAAAACGGAGCAAAAAACTAGTACCTCGGAGGTACTAGTTTCCGGAAACTGCGGGGCAAGGGCGGGCGTCTGATTGCGTTTCCGGTGGCATCCGGCGCCCGTCCATGTCCCCTTGCGAAGAAGGGTTTTCCCCCCCCCCAAGTCTCCGTGGTTGCGCACACGCACCCAACGGAGCATGCGCATTCGTAGTGTACACAGGAAAAGGAAACCAGGTTGCCGCGCCGCGCACTTCTTCGTTGCGCGCAGGCGTGTGTTGTGATCAACGCCTCTCCGTAACCACGGAAGCTCCACGGTTCCTCCACAGAACCTCCACAGGAGGTATGATCGCTTTACTGCGTGTTAGTTTGCCCTGGGGCAAACAGCCACGCTTCCCCCCCGCAGTTTCCTGTCCGTGTGACTGGGGCCTCTGTCTGCTTGTTTAGCGTACTTTATGGAAGAACTTTGGTCTGAGGAAATAAATGGTTTAAAATTGATGGTATCAGGTTGAAATCTGTCTTTTTTTTATTCACTGTGATTATTCATTACTATGTGTAAAATGTTTCATTTGCAACTGAACAGTCTTCCACATGTAGGCAGTATTGGAACACTGGTAAAACAATACTGAGCTAGAAAAAGGGGACAGTTCGTTACATTCTTAAAAAATCAGTGTTAAACCATGTACATTTTCAACTGTTGCACGACTTGTTCCAAGGTGCTCCTAGTTCGAAGGTTTTGCTGCGGAATTTTTTTGGGAAGCGGCAAATGGCTGTCACAAAGGTTCTGTGGATAACACCTAGTAAAACTAAATGCGTAAACATTAACAAATTCATTAAAACAGTTTGGCAGGAGGAAATAGAAATGTTAGACAGCACTTATTATGTAAGTGTTGGTTTTAACAAATCAGTGCTCAAGCGCTAATCCCTGATGCCGGGCATACTAGTTCAATTGCTTAATCTTTCCCCTTAAGTGCATATTGAAATATATTTTGTTTGTTCTTTTAGCACAACCCTTTTCTGCAAACATGCGCTTGCCAAGTATTTGTGACTTTGACAATATTGGAACATAGTCAGATGAAACAAATCTGAATGGCTAGGTTTACAAACCTAGTGAAACCTTTAGTTTTAAAATATTGAATGCAGCTGAGAATGGCTTGATGACCAACAGTATGATAGATACTGGATATCTGCTGACCTCTTGAAGCTGCAACACAAAACATTGTGACTGTTTGGACACACTGGAGTTCCAGTATAAAAGTTAGGACAGTGTTTCTCAGACTTTTGTAAATGGTTCCCAGACTTTTCTGGATTGAAACCAGATGTATGTTTCATTTGTACACTCATGATTGATTTATGTTGTCTCTCAATTTACAGAATATGAAGGTATTCTCCTTGCAACTGCAGAACAACCCATTGAATATTCCCTTCTATCTTCTTACACTTTTCTCTGTCCAGTCTAGTTAGAGCTTAGGGATGGAAGTATGCTTTCTGGGAAATGGTGATACTTTAGAATTCTTCTATGTTTGTTGGCTTTGGTGTGGACTGTATCAGGGAATGCTAGTGTATTTCTACTCTTTTGGGATGATATTACTTCCCATACATGGCAAGAAGAGGAGGTGAATAAATACTGTATAGGACTCCCACTCTGGGCATCCAACATGGTGCCTTAGCACATTTCAACTACTGTTAGGCTGAATATACCTTGGGAGAGTTTCACTGAGCTGAAGAGACCCCCCCCCCCAAAAAAATATTGTTCACATTCTTACTTGATAGGGGCAATAATGCTTACATTCCTACAGTTGTAGCACTTTTAAAAATTGTCTTAAATAAATATCTTTTTTATTTTTTTATTTTTTAAAAAGTGTATTTAAAAATTTATGCTATTACAGTTTCATGTCAGTTTCATAGTATTGGATCACTTTCCGAGTGATTTTTAAATGTATTCAATGTATGTAGGCGTTAGAAGCAACTCTTATTTGTTGCAAAGAAATGTGGCCAGTTTTTAAAAGATCTTGTTTTAAGCTGGCAACCCCCCCCCCCAAAAAAAAACACGTGCCTATTATGAAACGTTGGCTTGGAATAGGTTTTTCCAGTGCTGGTATGTGCAATAGACAATAAATGCAAAGTAGACTTCCTGAACTCTAGAACAAGTTTTAAAGCGGAGATGCCTCTAATTTCAGCCTAAGTTTTCTAAAGTACAAGGGAGTTCAGAAACTTAGGGAATAATGAGAGTGAGCTTCCTTCCTTTGTTTTTCTTCCATTTTTGTTCAAAACGATGCCACCTAAGCAGCCATTCCAGACATATCCCATTGTTGCCTCCTCAGCAGCGGAATGTAAGGGTATCAATTACATCAGTGCAGATCATCCTGCAGGTGTGCAGTGCCACAGTGAGAACATGGCAGAGATTAAAAGAATTTCTCCTGACTTGCTCAAGGCCTTAGGCGTTCCCGGTGGGATTATGGACTTTGTTCCTTTTGAACAGCAAATACATACTGAATTCTCAGCTGTTTTGTAAAGTCCCATAAATTTTAAAGAAGTACGCTTTGTGTCATGGTGAAGGGCAAAACTTCTGTTTCAGACACACAGGTTCAAGCAAAGCTGTACACTTGATTCTTTGGATCCAGGGCCCTAGTTTCTATAGGCCTTCATTTCTAGAACTCCATTGTTGGGGTAGTATTAAATTTTAATCTCTACTTTTAAGAGGCTGCAGTGAGAATCAGGAGATTTCTATGAATCAGACACCTTCATAGAGCATTCTCTTTTACAGGCCGTTTATATGCTATGCAGACGGGTATGAAGATCGATAGTAAAACCCCAGAGTGTCGCAAATTTTTATGCAAGCTCATGGATCAACTTGAAGCTGTAAGTAAATATGTTGTTACGTTGCTAATATACAGATACTTGCTTACATTTTTCTTCCACGTTGTCCATTTAGGAAAGATACAGTGTGTGAAATGGCCCTAATACTGGTGCTTTATTTAAACTTGTTTAAACCTGGACAGATCTTGTTTTTGAATGAGAAAGTTGTGGATCTAGTTACAATGAGATGGAGTTTTCTGGCACTTCTATGCAATCTGAAGAGGAATCACTTTAAAAATCAATACATTTCTATTCTAGTTTCTGGGGACAACAGTTCACTTCCTCAGATACATATTTTAGTTAAATCAGTGTTGTTCGTATGGATAAGAAAAGAAGAAATCATTTACCTTCTCCGTTGTTCAAAATTATTTATATTTTTATGAATGCTATCCAGAATAAGCTACACAGAAACAGTTTTCTTAAAACACAAGGTTTAAAGTGTTTGGACCTTTAGTCAAGAGTTCAGATGGTGAAGAATAAAAAGGGAAAATGGATCAGTAGAGAGGAGGGAATATCCAAAGATACAACGTCTTCCTGAAACTGCAGAATTTGTATTTTCTGTGGTTCAAAATCGTCAAGGCTCTCAGTCTTTGGCTATATTGTTGTCTTAGACCACTCCTACATATTTTCCCCAAATAAGTGTGGTTCTGTACTTGGTAGTAGGTAGAATGTCTTAAAGCACTGGTGCTGTTAGTGGTCAGATCCCTCCTCATGCTGAGGGGCAGTTTATAGCTAGAAAACCATGAACACCCTTCCTAATATATATCAGTTCAAATAGTGTAAGTGCAATACACTGCCAGGCTCAAAAGGACACAAAATGGATACCAGCCAGAAACAGGCCTGGACGTGTAGTTTAGAACTGTGAGAGTGGCTGGCTAGCTAACAACCTCCTCTCCACCCTAGAGAGAGGCATAATTTAGGACAATGGGTCTCCCAAGAAGCTATTGATTCAACTTGGACTAATCTCATCAACTTCCAGCTTCACTTCCCTGCATCCATTTACCTAATTAAGCAATGCTTAGTTGTATTCACCAAACCTGGTAGCTTTTCCCATCTGATACTTACAGAATCATCGAGCACTGTTTACACCCATAGTCCAACTCAGGAAAGCCCATCAAACTCATCCCAAATCTCCTCTGGAAAACCCATCAAGTTATTGCTTTGGGGGACAATATGTCCGCTTGCCCCAAGGAGCTTTTGCACTATGAATTACGGCATCTTGCTCCATAGCAGTGTGTGTATGTGTTCCTGGTACCAACAGCATGCACCCCAACTTTGTGGGTTTCTTCTCCATATGAAATGCTGGCCGTTTTGCTGGTGCCACCCTGGACCCCTACAAGATCTGGTAATTATAGTCCCTTTTGCCTCAACTATTCCCGCTCCTCCCTGTTTATCTCTTAGCTAGTTTGCATGTTTTAAATGTGTTTGTGTGTGTGTGTGTTTTGGCCCTTTTGTTTCTCTTTTAATAAAAGGCCTTTATAATTGAACATTTTCCTGTTTTATCTGAAAGTTCTCTTAAAGGGGAAAAATCCTGGTATACATTGATGAAGATCCCAGTTACTCACCTCTCACTGTCTCCTTAAGCTAATTCCCCCAATTAAATAGGAAACTGCTTCTTTGGGTAACAGTGCCTCTTACTGACTGCTGAACATCTTAAGAGGAAAGAAGGGACATAGCTCAGTTTTTTCTTCCGGCAGCACTGAAGAAGTTATTGCTGACTCAGTCTGTAGCTTAGTACATGGTCAAGTTCATTCATTTTGTGGGGCAGTGATTCAAGTCCTGTGGTAGAGGAGCTATGGAGAATCCCACTCCCATGCACCTAAAATAACATGTGGCACAGGTGGTTTATGAAGTGGCTGGTCTGCACAATGGTGTGATTCATATGGAACTTCCCACTCAGAAAAGCAGAGCATTACCTAAAAATGCAGTACAGTACCTAAATTAGGACTCTGTGTGGAATGCCTGCACTATGTGAGATGAGTGCCTGCCAGCTTTCCACCATGGCATTTGGATCACCATCATGATAAGCATCTCTTTGGACTGAACCTGTCACTGAATACTGCTTTTAATTAGCTATTCCCACATTCAGTTTCTTGACTGTATTGGTTGTTTTTTTTTTGCCTGTATATCTAAAAATGTAACATGTGCTAATGATTGCTTTGTGTTTTTCAACTGTGCATTATTGAGCACGAGGTGGGCTTGGCCACAGCTCTTCCCCCTTTTATATGAATTAAGAGGGCACACGCCAATTGACATGAAAATACCTCAAAAATTAAAGAAACTGCCTCAGTCTCACAAAACACTGCATATGAAACTGATGAAGAATTCAGCTTTCCTTGAGGCAGAATTCGGATTACTTGGATGTAAAACTATTTTTAGCATGGATTGTGTGGTATAAAACACCTGGGAGTATGGATATTCATGTCCATGGCTAAGAGAGCTCTGTGCTAAAGAAATTAAAATGCTACACCCATGCTGTCCTAATTCTGCACTGTGAAAAGCTGGTTTCTTTGCACAATTCTCGTTTTGCAAGTAACAAGCAAGGAAAGAACACTGAAGCCCTGCCACAAGTTTCTAAAAACATCTCATTCTATGTCTCTGGATTATGAGATTTCTGTAGGCAGTGCCTACACGCTTTCAAGCATCATCAGCAGAAGATGCTCAGAAAGCTGAATTCTACACTAGGGATGGGCACAAACCTAAATGCGTCAGGAAAATCACCCAACTCATGGTTTGTGAGCCAAGGGTTGTGCAGTCATGACTGCAACAAACCTCCCATGAACTTCCATGGTTTTCACATAGGTTCGTGTGATTCGTGTCAGTGGTTCATGCGGCAGACACACTGGCTCAGCTCAATTATGATTGTCAAAGCAACGGGCGGATGGACTTCTGCAGCCCTGGAAACACCAATAGTAGCCCTCCAAAGTGTCAGGCAGCACTGTCCACCAATAAGAGAGCCTTCCAGGGAGGTCTGCTGCAAGTTTGGTGCCTCTGGCTTGCAGGGGTTCCATTCTATACACTCATGGACCTGCAGCTGTGATTTCCCCAGAGAGCACTTTCCTGGTGGCACCTGCTTTGGGGGGCTGCTACTCCACCCCCTCTCCAAAGCCAACCCACTCCACACTTTGAGGGCAGGTAGAGGGGCATCGTGAGGAGATCTGCTGCACTTTGATGCCTCTAGCTTGCATGGAGAGCACTTTCCTGGGGGCACCTGGTTTCCTGGGGGCACTCCTGAACTTGCAGCTGTGATTTCCCCAGAGAGCACTTTCCTGAGGACACTACACCTCATCTTGGTTTTCCAGCTTTCCACCCCCCCTCCTGTGCTAGACCTCCCCCCATTTTTGTGCTTTGGACCCCAGGATCCTTGACTTTTGCACCTCTGGGCACTCACCTACCAGGCTTTGTATCACCAGTTGCCCACCCTGGGCCTGCCACATATATTGGTTTTCCAACTTTCTGCCCTCCTCCAGCACTAGAGCTCCCCCACTTGCACTTTGGACCGTAGGATCCTTGGCTTCTGCATCTCTGGGCACTCACCCACCGGGCTTAGCATCAACAGCCACCCTTGCTGAGCCCGCCCTTTGTCTTGGTTTTCCACCTTTCCACCCCCCTCCTGTGCTAGAGCTTCCCCTTTGCACTTTGGCCCCTAATATCGTCAGCTTCCGCACCTCTGGGCATTTGCCCACCGAGCTTGGCATCATCTGTTGCCCACCCTGGGCCTACCCCATATCTTGGTTTTCCAACTTTAAGCCGCCCCCCCCCGGCGCTAGAGCTCCCCCCCCCTTTTGCACTTTGGACCCTAATATCGGCTTCCGCACCTCTGGGCACTTGCCCACCAGGCTTGTCATCATCTGTTGCTCACCCTGGGCCTACCCCATGTCTTGGTTTTCCAACTTTATGCTCCCCCCCCCCGATGCTAGAGCTTCCCCCTTTTGCACTTTGGACCCTAGGATCTTCGCCTGCTGTGCCTCTGCCTGCTAGGCTTAACGTCATCATTTGCCCATGTTGCACCTTCTCCTTGTCTTGGTTTCCCAACTTTCTGCCCCCCTTTGTGCCAGGCCTCCCATTAAAGTTTCCCATGCTGCCATCTATTCCGCCACCCAATCTGCCTGCTGGTGGGCCTCCACCGCAGCTTGGCAGCCCCTCCTCTGTGCCACCCTCCTGACCCACTCCGTGCTGCACTGTTCCTCCCAAGGCATGCACTTCCAACTCCAGTGCCCACAGCCCATTTACAAGCTGGTCAAGCAGCTGCTTTCATTCTGTTAGTTCAAGTGCCAATTTCCGCGACTGTGCCCAGTTCTCTGGCGAGTCCTCAGCCCTTTGTACTTGGGGGCTTGGACTTGCCCCCCCCCCACAGCCAATCCTCACCAAACTTGGAGGGGCAGATAGAGGGGCATCCTGAGGAGGTCCACTGTAAATTTGATGCCTCTAGCTTGCAGGGGGACTGTTCAACACACTCCTGAACCTGGGGTTGTGATTTCCTTCGAGCATTTTCTTGGGGGCACCTGCTTTGGAGGGCTGTAACCTCTCCCCCAATCCAGTCCTCACCAAACTTGGAGGACAGGTGGAGGAGAGTCAGCTGGAGATTCGCTGTGAGTTTGGTACCTCTAGCCCACAGGGGGAATGCTCCACCACATCACGAACCTCACGAAACAAACCAGTTTGGTAAATGGGAAGGTTCATGAAGGTTTGTGGTTTGTGTGGCCCCACAAACTGAAACGAGCCTTGATTTTCCTGGTTCATACCCATCCCTATTCTACACTATTTCCATATTCTGTGCTGTGGAACTGCAGCATATGCAGAGCCCTCCCATAGTTTTGTGACTAGGACTGTGCAGTGAATTCACACAGAAAGATCAGAAAGACTGCAAGACTGAGACAGTTTCCTTTCAGTTTTGAAGTATTTTTGTGGGGTTATGCCTTTTTCCTGTCACTCTGATCTTTTTTTCCACAGTTTAAGGACCCATTCTGTATGTATCATTTGCCAACTGGAGGCTTAACTTGTTTGATGTTGAGGATCTCTGCACCATAAATTAAGCGACTTGTATGTTACACATATGTATGAAAAAGACAATAGTTGGATGTTAATGGCAATTGCTGTTCAGTTTTACTTGGCAGACTGGAACAAATTATCTTGCCTAATATAACACGCTCTGCTGAAAATATTATTTGTTTTAATATTTTGCTTTTGTTAAGTTTAATTAAATTATGGCTCCATTTTAATAATCCCCCGAATCACAATTTAGATTTGGTAGATCATTACATTTATCATTGTAGGGTTCTGTGCTTCCTCCAGATTGGTGTAGTGGTTAGGAGTGCAGACTCCAATCTGGAAGAAATGAGTTTGATTCCCCACACCTCCACATGCAGGCTGGTGGTGTGACCTTGGGTCAGTCATAAGTTCTCTCAGAGCTGTTCTCTCAAGGACAGTTCTCAGGAGAGCTCTCTAAGCCCCACCTACCTCACTCTGTAAGCCACTCTGAGATTCCTTCAGATAGTGAATGGCGGGGAATAAATCCAGTCTCTTCTACTTCTCCTCTATTTCAGGGTTTGCTGTCTAACCATAGTTTCCTGTGACATCTGAATTGGGCAAATTATTTTTACTACTAGTCTTCAAAACCATTCTTTGCAACGTTCCTTCAGAGCCTGAGAAACTATGATTAGAAGGAAACTAGAAACGGAGGAGTAGAGAATCAAGGTGTGGGGTGGAGGTGGGAAGGAAAGAAACAAACACATTATCCCAAGGCACATTTCCAACTATATAAATGGTGACTGGGAAGATCAGAATGTGATTTCTACATTGTATTTCTGTGTGCCATTAAATATTAATATCTACTAGCTTCTTCATTGTAACAGATGTTTGAACCCTACATTTTGGTAATACTCTGCTCCTTAGAAAATTAGACTGCCATTAGCATGTTTCGTTTACAATCATTTGGCAACATAGGAAATACAAAAACTGGGTTTTGTTTTGTAAGAATAAAATAAGGTTTACCTAGTTGCCAACAGTAAGTGTATTCAGGTGCCCTTAAATCCACCTGTTGTAACTGTGACAGTGTTATTTACTTTTGCTGATTTTATTAGGAAACCTGAGGCTTCTTGTGCTCTGTAACATCTTTGAAAAGAGGTCTTTGAATTGAAGTGTACTGCTTGACTAAGCATTCCAGTAAATCTTCAGGCCACTGGAGCAGTTAGTTTGAACCATGGACTCTCAGTTCATTAGCTCTTTATTTATATTAAATACTGTGAACTGCTCTGCAGGAGGAAACTATATAGTCCTATTGACCTTCACTGGCTATAAAACAAGATATGAATAGGATAGTGTTGAGTCTTTATACAGAGGAGTTTAATGCAGAGGGGAGGGGGGAGCCTTACAGCCCTGTTAGCAGTCTGGTAATAAAGCCACAGTTCTGGCTCTGTAGCTCTGTAGCTCAGAATCTTCTGAATGTTTGGAAATCCTGCATTATTTTGGTTCATATTTTAAACTGAAGATTCTAGTTGAGATGTTAGCTCAGTTTTATTTATGAAGGAATAAAATTGAAAATGTTTAGGTAGTTGAAAACGTTTAGGTAGTTGGAAACTGCAAGAGTAGTCATAAGTAGAAGTCATGGG
>NW_015170374.1:90547-131260 GCF_001447785.1 Gekko japonicus | reverse complement strand
GCTTTTGCTCTTTTCTTTACATTAACAAAACAAAATCATTAACAAAATAATTTTGTTCTCCTCCAACACCATCAGTTTAGTTTTCAATTACAGTAAAATATCTACAAATATATCCCTTTTTAGTGCTACTAAGCAAAGACATACTGGTAAACACTCTTGGTGACTGTGTTCTAAATGGTAGGCAGCTCTAATTGTTCCATCAAGGACCAAGATCAGAGGGAACCCTTTTCTTGGTAGCATTTCCATGGCAGATGTAGACAAACAGTTCACATGATGAAGCAGAGAAAGTCAGTTCAAATGCGAGGCAAGAGGCCAATTTAGGGTCCTTAGTATGCAGGGCGTGAGTGAGTGAGAGCTGCCAACAAAGCAGGGAGTTCAGTAGTCTACCTCTTATTGAGTTGGTAACCTATGTCTGTGCTATGCGTAATTGACTGAGTTGTGCTGAAAAGAAATATGCATAGGCTAGCATCTTCCCTTTCAAGAGACACGATATATCTGCACTGAATCTATGAGGCACTTTTCACTCCATAGGGAACTTCATGCTGCACTTCAAAAACGATGAGTCTAAAATATAAAGCCCTGGAATTCCATTTCTGTGGACTAGTTAAATAACCATACACATTTCTGAATTTTTTTATAGATGAAGAAGCAGTTGGGTGATAATGAAGCTATTACTCAAGAAATAGTTGGCTGTGCTCATGTTGAAAATTATGCATTGAAAATGTTTCTCTATGCAGATAACGAAGATCGAGCTGGGCGATTTCACAAGTAAGTGAGAGACAGTGCAGTCCTAAGCAGAGTTCACCCCTTCTGAGTTCTTTGAAGTCTATATAGAATTGCACTAAAATAAAGGTAATTTATGTTGTAGCAGATCAATTGTTCTGCATTTATTAGCGCACACTCAGGACCATATGTGACTTGAGCAATGATTCTGTCACTAGTCTTATGTGAATGGCTAACTGCAAGGTTGCAGTGCAGAGATGAGTAAATCTTCTACTAAGGCAAAATAGAACTTTAACGGACTCTGTTTTTCAGAATGGTTTGCAATTAAATTGTATGCTCATAGCCTTAAGGCAGCTTTGGTTGAGCTCATCAGATCTGTGTCTGACTGGGGCCTGGATGGAAGACTAACTTGGAACCCTGCAAGAAAGGCGGCATCTCCCTTATATATAAAAGGCGAATGGTGGTGGCACTTCTCTAGAACATTCCACATGCTCCGGAATTCGTTGGCGCCTTGGTGTGTCACTCAGAATCTGTCCCTATCCACTGGCTGCATTGCTTGAGTCTCACCTCCAACATTCTAAACTGTTTGCTGTTCCTCTCCCCCCCCATAGCCAGTCAGAGCACAGAGAGGTTATTTGCATATGCAGCCTCATTGGCCTTTGCCTCGGAACACAGAGGTCGTTTGCATATGCGACTTGATTGGCTTTTGCCTCTAACATTCTAAACAGTTTGCTGTTCTGAGGTAAAATGTGTCCAATCTCCAGGTGAGGGCTGGAGATCACTCAGAATTACAACTGCTTTCCAGATAAGAACATAAGAGACGCCAATATTGAATCAGGCCAAAGGCCCATCCAGTCCAACACTCTGTCACACAGTGGCCAAAAATACCAGGTGCCATCAAGAGGTCCACCAGTGGGGCCAGGACATTAGAAGCCCTCCCACTGTTGACCCCTCCAAGCACCAAGAAGACAGAGCATCACTTGCCCCAGACCAAGAGTTCCTATCTATACCTTGTGGCTAATAGCCACTGATGGACCTCTGCTCCATATGCTTATCTAATTCCCTTTTGAAGCCGTCCATGCTTGTAGCCACCACCACTTCCTGTGGCAGTGAATTCCATGTGTTAATCACAACCCGACCGCTCAGCAATTTCATGGAGTGCCCACGGGTTCTTGTATTGTGAGAAAGGGAGAAAAGTACCTCTTTCTCTACCTGCTCTTTCCCATGCATAATCTTATAAACCTCAATCATGTCACCCCTCAGTCGTCGTTTCTCCAAGCTAAAGAGCCCTAAGCGCCTTAACCGTTCCTCATAGGGAAAGTGTTCCAACCCTTTTATCATTCGAGTTGCTCTTTTCTGCACTTTTTCCAAAGCTATAATATCCTTTTTAAGGTGTGGTGACCAGAATTGCACACAGTATTCCAGATGAGGTCGCACCATTGATTTATATAGCGGCATTATGATATTGGCTGATCTGTTTACAATACCCTTCCTAATAATCCCCAGCATAGCATTGGCCTTCTTTATTGCAGTCACACACTGTCTCGACATTTTCAGTGAGTTATCTACTACAACTCCAAGATCTCTCTCTTGATCTGTCTCTGCCAGTTCAGACCCCATCAACGTGTATTTATAGTTAGGATTTTTGGCTCCAATGTGCATCACCTTGCACTTGGCCACATTGAACCCCATTTGCCATGTTGACGCCCACTCGCCCAACTTTGACAGATCCCTTTGGAGTGCCTCACAATCCTCACTGGTTTTCACCACCCTGAACAACTTCGTATCATCCGCAAATTTAGCCACTTCACTGCTTACTCCCAACTCCAAATCATTAATGAACAAGTTAAAAAGCAGTGGACCAAGTACTGATCCCTGTGGTACCCCACTGCTTACACCCCTCCACTGGGAGAACTGCCCATTTATACTCACTCTCTGTTTTCTATTAATTAGCCAGTTTTTGATCCATAAAAGGACTTGTCCTTTTATCCCATGATTTTTGAGCTTGCTTAGGAGCCTTTGATGAGGAACTTTATCAAAAGCTTTCTGGAAGTCAAGGTAAACAATATCTATTGGATCCCCCTTGTCCACATGTTTGTTCACCCCCTCAAAGAACATTAACAGGTTAGTGAGACAAGATCTTCCCTTACAGAACCCATGTTGAGTCTGCCTCAATAGGTTTTGTTCATCTATGTGCCTACTAATTCTTTCCTTAATAATGGTTTCCACCAATTTACCCGGTATCGACGTCAGACTGACAGGCCTGTAATTTCCCGGATCTCCTCTGGAACCCTTTTTAAAGATGGGAGTGACATTAGCTACCTTCCAGTCCTCAGGAATGGAGGCTGATTTTAAGGAGAGATTACATATTTTTGTCAGGAGATCCACAAGTTCACAATTGAGTTCTTTCAGAACTCTTGGATGTATGCCATCTGGGCCTGGTGATTTATCAGTTTTTAAGTTGTTTATCAGTTTTAGGACCTCCTCTCTCGTCACCTCAATCTGACTCAGGTCTTTCAACACCCCTCCCGAACTCAGCGGCTCTGGAGTGGGCAAGCACCTCTCATCTTCCACAGTGAAGACGGAGGCAAAAAATGCATTTAGCTTCTCAGCCATTTCCCTATCATCCTTCAGTACTCCTTTTACCCCTTGGTCATCCAAGGGCCCCACTGCCTCCCTGGCTGGTTTCCTGTTTCTAATGTATTTGAAGAAAGTTTTATTGTTGGTCTTTACATTTTTTGCTATATGCTCCTCATATTCCCTTTTTGCATGCCTGACCACAGACTTGCATTTTATTTGCCATAGCCTGTGTTCTGTTTTATCAGCCTCACTGTGACTAGCTTTCCACCGCTTAAAGGAATCCTTTTTACCTTTTACAGCTTCCATTACTTTGTTTGTTAACCATGTAGGCTTTTTCTTATACCTGTTTGTGCCTTTCCTAACCTGCGGAATATATTTTATTTGAGCTTCTAGAATTGTAGTTTTAAACAGTTTCCAAGCTTCCCCAATGGTTTTGACCCTTTCTACTTTTCCCTTCAGTTTCCTCCCCACATGTCCCCTCATATCAGAAAAATTACCCCTTTTAAAGTTAAAAGTGGTTGTGTGAGTCTTTTTGGCCAATTCCCTATTTGTACAAATGTTGAACTCAACAACATTATGATCACTGTTCCCAAGCGGTGCAATCACTTTTACATCTCTCACCAGGTCTTGAGTGTTACTTAGGACCAAATCAAGGATCGCCTCTCCCCTGGTAGGTTCTGTGACCATCTGCTCCATAGCACAGTCATTTAGAGTGTCTAGAAACTCAATCTCTTTTTCTCGACTAGATCATGTATTGACCCAATCAATGTGTGGGTAGTTAAAATCACTTATTACGACAGTGTTTTTGTCTAGCTGCTATCTTTAATTCATAATTCATAAAAATAAGATGGCAGAGATCAATTCCCCTGGAGAAAATGGTGGGCTCTGTATCCTTATATGCTGCTGAGGTGGCCCCCGTATGACAGCCAATGTGACGTAGCAGTCAGGGCTTCAGAGCACGGGAAAGGCTGCAGGTGTGTGGGGGGTGGAAAGCTGAAGAGTGAGGGGGAAATAAAGGTAGGTTGATGATTGGCTGGGAAGGAGGGTTGCCAACTCCAGGTGGGAAATTCCTGGAGATGTGAGGGATGGAGTCTGGAGAAGGTGAGGTTTCAGGAGGCGTGGGACCTCGGACAGGTACAAAGCCATAGACTCCATCCTCCAAACCAACCATTCCCTTCTGGGAAACCATTGTTGCCAATCTCCAGGTGAGGGCTGGAGATCACTCAAAATTACAACTGTTCTTTAGGTAGCAGAGATCAGTTCCTCTGGAGAAAATGGTGGACTCAGTGTCATTATACCCTGCTGAGGTTACCACAGCACATTGACGCTGAGTGTCCAAGGCCGGGGCACCCGCCCAGAGCCTCTTTCTAGATACCATTGTATTTATTTCCACAACGGGGTTTTTTCCTAGTGTAAATGTAATACATGTTTGGGGGTTTTTTAAATTTTCTCTTGTGTTTTTAATATTATGTGTTTTTTCCCCAGAAATATGATTAAGTCTTTTTATACAGCGAGTCTTCTAATAGATGTCCTGACTGTATTTGGAGAACTAACAGATGAAGTAAGTTACATAATTAAGTAGTATGTATCATTGACTGCAGTATGTAAAGAACCAGGATTTGTCTCCAGGCCAGTCCAGTTAATCATAACTAAGTCCCACTGAAGGCAGTATGGTTTCACTCCTCAGTGATGAACCTTTCCATCTGGTTTTGGTTGAACTTAGTCATTACTAAATTTAGGTGGATCAGGTACCTTTCCGTGTTACAGTTTGGGATCCAAAGAGCTTCCCTAGGCATCAGCAGTGTTTGAGTGTGCCTAGTGGAATTGCTGATTGAACCACAAAAATGCAGTTTGTGCCCATCTCTAATCAGGAACAAGAGCAAGCAGGAGGGTAAGCAGGTAGTATGTAATGGGAAACTAGGATAGAAAGGACTGGGGTGGGGTAGAAGAATGTGTGTAAGGGGAAGCAGGGGAGATGGGTTGTGGGTTTTTGCAAACACTTTGTAATGTCTGCATGACTGTACTGCAAACTGCTTGCCCCAGAGTGAGAGGAGTAGTTGTCATAGGGCTACTGGGATAGGCAAGATAGACATATTTTTGTACTACTAGCTTTGTTTATTCCTCCACTTGTTAAAAAACAAGTCCACCACTAGTTGAAGCTTTCAGAAGCAGAACTATAAATAGTTAATTATAGGATACACATAATGTGTATATTTAAAAATAAAAATATTGATGCATAAACAGGGTAAGCTTGTAATTGTATTGCTTATGTCAGAAATTGGCTCATACCATGCCTTGGCTAGTCTACCAAAAGTAAAATCTGAGGCAGAAAACTTCAGAGCAATTCCAAGGAACTTGTTGATGGTCTCCTGGGCTACTTTTGGTAGTGGTGATTTTTGTGGGTGCCTTAAATGGGAGGACCTGACTACTCTGTGTTCCGTAATGACACCATTGTGCAAAAAGGAACAACATGGCTGGTTTGTCCTATGTTAAAAATGGCAAGAGTGTGGGATCAGGCTATGTAGGCTTATTTTTCCTAGGGGGAAAAAATTGAGCTGTGCTTGATACTTTGGATGGAAGATACCATTGTTTGCAAGGAAGGACTTGGTGGCTAACATGCACATTGAGCAAACTGCCCTGACCCTCAAGACAATTTTTTTATTTAAAAACAAACCATTTTATTTAAACTTGATTGAAACCTGTAAACAATCTAACACTGGATGTACGATATGCCTCAGCAAATGATGTTAATACCGGCAATGTAGAATCTGCGGTCCCTGACAGGTGGATGCCTGCTGCCTCAACTGAGAGCCTGGTGGCAGAGCTCCATCTTACAGGCCCTGCGGAACTATATAACAGGTCCCACAGGGCCCTGATCTCATAAAGGAGCTCATTCCACCAGTTAGGGGCAAGGGCCGAAAAGGCCATGGCCCTAGTTGAGGCAAGTCGGACATCCTTAGGGCCAGGGACTACCAGGAGATGCTTGGTTCTGCGGGGCTCGTATGGGGAAAGGCAGTCTTGAAGATATGCCAGCCCCTATCCGTATAGGGCTTTAAAGGCACATTTAAGTGGATTTGGAATTCAGTAGGCAGCCAGTGCAGTTCACACAGCACTGGGCAGATGTGGCCCCGCACAAGCAGCGACATCAATACCTGTATTGCTACGATCTGCACTAGCTGTTCCTTTCGGAGCAGAGTCAAGGGCAGCCCCACGTAAAGAGAATTACAATGATCCAGTCTGGAAGTGACCATTGCCTGGGTCACTGTAGCCAGGTTGCTGAGGGAGAGGTATGGGACCAACTGCCTGATCTGCCTCAGATGGGAAAAGACAGATCTGGCTTTGGTGGTGACCTGGGGCTTCATAGTCAGTGAGGCATCCAGGAACACCCCAGGCTCTTTATCTTCGGCACTGGCACCAACAGAGCCCTGTTGAAGGCTGGGAGCCTGATACCAAACCCCCAACCCCCATGGCTCAGGTGCAGGACCTCTGTCTTCGGAGGATTCAGCTTCAGTCGACTCTGCTGTAACCATCCAGCCACAGCTTGTAATGCCCTGTCCAGGTGTTCAGGGGCAGAGTCCAGGTGGTTGTCCATTAGTAGATAGAGCTGGGTGTCGTCCACATACCAGTGACAACTCATCCCAATCCACTGAATAATCTGGACAAGGGGGTGCATATAGATGTTGACTAGCATTGGGGAGAGAATCGATCTCTGCGGCACACCACATATGAGTGGGTGTCGCTCAGACAGCTCCCTTCCCCAAGTGCCACCCTCTGTCCCCGATCTTGGAGAAAGGAGGCCAGCCATTGTAAGGCTAATCCCCGCATCCCCACATCAACTCTATCGAACCCTGCTGACAGATCAAGAAACATCAGCAGCACTGATCCGCCTCAATCCAGATGTCTCCGGAGGTCATCCACCAAGGCAACCAGTACCGTCTCTATCCCATGATCAGGGCGAAAACCAGACTGGAAGGGATCCAGGACATTAACATCTTCCAAGAAAGCCTGGAGCTGTGTTGCAACCGCATTCTCCACTACCTTACCCAGAAACGGTAGACCGGATATTGTGTGGTATTTATCAAGGACCGTAGGGTCCAAAGATGGTCTTTTCAGGAGTGGGCAAACCACTGCCTCCTTCAGTTTCTCCAGGAAGGGTCCTGTGGACAGGGACAAGTTGACAGTTTCCCTCAAGGGACTTCCTGCCGCATCGCCACAGTTTTTAACTAGCCACAGTGGGCAGGGATCAAGGAAGCAAGTGGTAGGTTTCACCGCTGACAAGATCTTGCCAACTGCATTCTGGGTGAGCAGACTGAACTGGTCCAAAACTAGACCTGAAGACAGGCAAGGGGCTTCTTTATTTTGGCTTAACAGTATTAGCATTAAATATCGTTAATAAAAGAAGGGAGGATGAACATAAAGACTATTTTAAAGTAAAGATGTGTGCCAGTTGTGCAGTCAGTTTCTCTTGCTTACACATATTCCACAGTAGGTTTAGTCTGGGACATGCTAGAACAGATAAATTCTAAGCAAGATGTTCCACTTTTTGGCATTTCCCTGTGGAAAATAAATTTAGAGGAATTGTGCAAAATGGATGAAATGAAATGCCCATATGGAAAAGAATGCCTGAAATGAAAGGTGCATATGGAGAAGAATGCCAGAAATGTTGAAAGCTTTGTGCAGAAATATAAAATGTATAATGTAGGCGAATTTCAAAACCAATCAAAGAGAGTTCTGGAATAACTGAAAAAAATTGTTAAATCCACGTTAAAGTACTGCATATCCCCGAAGCAGGATACACATCTTTACTGCAGTTTATAAAGATGGTTTTCAGCTATGAGATCAATATTTTCAGTGAACCCATTCAACAATGTCTTAATCAAAGCTCCAGTCAGAAAGTGAACTGATTTGCACAACTAAGCTTGGTTAAAAGTGCTGAATCAGGATCTGGAAATTCTTGCTCAGCTCTGGAACTAATTGTGACGAACCGATCTCCAAAACCAGGATGCTTAGTGTACCAGATTCAGAGAGCTGGTAGATTAGGGGTTAATGCCTCACTGTAAAGCACAGTTTCATTGACAGGCTGCTGCCTGCATCTCTCTGATAGGTCAGCGGCCGCTGAGGACAGCTTTCGAAAGTCTTGTCAGTCTTGTCAGAGGGAGTCAGTCTCCGTTTGGACTGTAGTTAGCAATAGCCAGTCAGGAGGAGAGTGTATGTCAGTCTGAGGGAAACAGACACGCTCACTTGGGAAGTGAAAGGACACAACTCCTTGCTGTCAAACGTGTTGGTGCCCCTCCAAAAGCAGGAGGTCAGTTCATCCACACCCATTATGTGACTTTGGGCCAGTTATGCACACTCAGCCTGACCTAACTCACAGGGTGGTTGTAAAGATACAGTGGAGGATTGGAAAGCCACATACACTACCCTGAGCTCCTTGGACGAAAAGCAGGATGTAAATTAATAGATAAGTAGTTAATAACTTCTTGATAGAGAAAAAATTAGTTGCTAAAGAGTAGTGACAGAATACAGGGAATAAATTAGCTTTTCAAATGTTGTCCTTTGCCCAGGTGCCACTAATGATTGCCTTGTACAAAGAACTGGGGCTGTTTGTGCGTGCTTATAACTGATGCAACGTCAGCCATCAATAAATCTAGACTTTGAATGGTAACGGGCCTGTTTTAGTACAGTCTGCATCCTGTATTGTCTTTGATTTCAAAAGGAATTTTTTCTTGATTTTAGAGGTGGTAATCTCTCTTTCAAGCAGTGTAAAAACACATTACAGTGCGGTCCTAAACTGAGCTGCACTCTTTCAAGGACACTGACTTCCATGGACTCAGAACTCTGTTTAGGAGTAAACTGTTTAGAAAGCAGTCCTAAACAGGTCTACTCACATTGTGTTTAACAGGGCATATTCCCTGGTAGGGGCCTCTAGGTTTGCAGCATTAGTCTGCCGTTTTCGCAGAGTAAGCCATTACTGCATTGGGATTTTGAAAACACCTGAGACAGATACACACACACACACACATGAACGCCCAAGGATATTAAGAAGCAAGGAGTTACACCCTTCTAAACCCATTGACTTCAATGGGCTTAGGAGGGAGTAACTCTTTTTAGGATGGCACTGTTCGTCTTTAACACAGAAAAAAACCTTAATTTAAGGAGAGTTTTTCTACTTCTTGAAAGACTGTTCATTCAAATTATTTTATAGTACCCCCCCCAAAAAAAAAGCCCACAACCCTTGAGTGCTACAGATATTAATGCTAATCTTGGGAGGGAAAGATAAATTAATCCCTGTTTTTTAAAAATAAAAAAGTTGGTGGTTTTCCCCCCCCCCCCCCTTTTCAGACTGATAAATCAGGTTAAACAATTGTTTGTTGCTAATTTTCTAGAATGTCCAACACAGAAAATATGCCAGGTGGAAGGCAGCATACATTCATAATTGTCTAAAAAATGGAGAAACGCCACAATCTGGACCTATTGGAATGGAAGAGGAATACTGTGAGTAGCGATTTTGGTATTTTAAATATTGGCTAGAAATAGGATTAACTGAACGGAAAAAAATCATGACACATTTTCTTAAAAAGGACACCGTTGCTAATATTTCTAGTTTTCATTAACAGAGATTCTTGCAAGTCTTTTTTGTCCCCTACCCTTAATTTCTCTGTCAGTTTTATTCTTTCAAAATATGTACACAACTGAAACAATTGTCTGTCAATTCTATTTTTGTTTGAAGTATGGTTAGGCAAACTTTGTCAGGCTTCACTCTTTGAAATAGTTTGCCTCCATGATTGAAAATAATCGCACTTCCAACTTGAAGCTAACCTGCATAACTTTTGATCTGGGCTGACATTGCTCCAAGATCTACATGGAGATTTTAAGAGAAATTGGTGTGTGTTCACAAATGTGGGGTAACATCTTAAATACACTCCTACACGTGCATCACTTTCTTTTAACGTCTCTGTGTAGATCTTAGAACAATGTCAGGGGATAGGAAGTGTGACTTTTGTTTATATTCACTCTTGAGGCCACTGTACATTCACACTGTTCAATGTTTATGTTTCCTGGTAGTGCGCTTATTGACTCTTTGCGTCATGAAATGAACCAAGAAAAACTGGCCTTGCATCATTTTAAACAAAAGATGATCTAACTGTTACAGAGCAATACTGTGAGCTGCCTTTGAACAATACTATTGAGTGCATAGCAATACTAGGAGCAACCACTCAAATATCACTTCCACTGGTTCAGGAGTAGCTTAACAATATTTTTATACTGATGACAGTTGATTCATGCTGCCTTTCCTGTAGCACATCTGAGGGTTGAAACCAGGGCCACTGGTGAGATGGTGGTGGTGTTGCGTGACAAAATTTCCTGGGCCTAGGTTGCTCTGGGAGTTCTGGAAAACCAGGCAGTCCACCTGCCTCGTTTTTCACTCATACTCTTACTTGGCACATGCCTGTAATGTTGGGTGCTCAGCAGTTGCTAGAAGCCCTTCCATAAGCTTTTATTTTAATCCTGACCTGCACTTGAAATCATGATGTGCTTATGAGTTAAGTGAAAGGTAAAGTGGGCATGTGTGGATTCCTAGAAGGGCTCTTCTCTCCATATATATGTTTATCTTTTAAATGTATGAACAGAAAGGAAAGAGGAAATCTTTCCCCCCCAGGTTTCTGGGATGGTTCTTGGCAGGCTTGGACAAATCAAATGTGACACGGGTAATGGGAAAAGTGTTTACCTTTTAAAGTATTCCATGACATAAATGTCACCTAAAATAATTTTTTTGCTTGCATACTTACTATGCTGTCCTATGCAGCATTACTCCAGTTTTAATCAATTCAAATCATCAGGTTTAGACTGCCATAACTCTACATAGGATTTCACTGGTAGAGATGTAAAAAATAGTAATAATAATTCAGGCAGGATTTTATCCAGTGTGTCTTTCCAGTGTCCTGGCTAGTGGCTTTAAAGGTGATTGATATGATTTACAAGCAATGGAAATATCATTAGCTTCAGTTTGGTGTAGTGGTTAAGAGCGGCGGACTTTGATCTGGAGAACTGGGTTTGATTCCCCACTCTTCCACATGCAGCCAGCTGGGTGACCTTGGGCCAGTCACAGTTCTCTCAGAGCTGTTCTCTCAAGAGCAGTTCTGTCAGAGCTCTCTCAGCTCCATCTACCTCACAGGGTGTCTGTTGTGGAGAGAGGAAGGGAAGGAGATTGTAAACTGCCCTGAGATGCTGATTGAAGGGAGGGGTATAAATCCAACCCGTCGTCTTCTTCATTTTATTCCATTATCAACACTGAATGATGAAAATAGAAAGTTATCTATATTTTCTTTCTTGTTAATCACAGCAGCAGTTTTGTTTCTGGGTGGTTGTTTTTTCACAACAGTTTGCCATGACTATGTTACCTGCCTAGCTGGGAGCACTGGTTTTCCTGTCTTGAGAGTGAACTATTGAGCTTTGTCACTTGATCTTTAATGTATTACCACTAAATTGTTTTTTTTTAAAAAAAAAATATTGTAATCAGGTTTGCTGTTTAGCATACCAAAATTTCCAACTTTGAGCCTGTTTCAGAATTATAGCTCCTTAAAAGTGATTAATATTTAAAATGTTATTTACTTATATGTTTTCTACTAAGATGCTACCTTTATTTGGCCTGCAAGATGACAACTGGTGAAATCAGTTTTTAAAAATGCTCTTAAAGTTACATTTTATGTCATATATTGGACCACAGAGTCTAATGTGTAGCACATAACCTACAAAATTTAGGGCCTAGCAGTGGCAAAGGTCATATGGAAATGTATCTCTTCTCCAGAGTACCCAAAGAACTTCTCATAATTCTTGCTTTGTTCATTTGGGGAAGAAAAGCAGCATTGTTTAAGTATACTGGAGGACTTCCCCCATTCCTTTCTGCTTGCTCACTTTCTTCCTTCTCCAGCAAATGGAAAAAGACAGTATTGAAACAGAATGAAAGTAACTTTATGTAGCAGGACAAAATTCCATATTTCTAAAAGTGTTGTTCTTGCTGTGATTCTTGAAAACCATAATGTAAATCTTGGAAATGTTTGTTCAGTAACATGGGCTTAAGTATACAGTTCTGTTTTTGATATGTTGAAGTTTTTTGCAATAATGTCAAAAAAACCATAGAAATTTAACATGACACATTTGATGTCATATGAATGAAAATGTTATAGTACATACAAAGGGCACTCAGTATCATTGACACATCTAATAAACTGCCGTGGAAATAAAAGTTAATTCATTTATAAAAGCTTTCTTAGGAAATATAAGTATCAGATAACATATTCTTGCCATTTCATAATGGTCTCTGTGGATGAAAGCCATCTAATGAATCCTTTTGGAGTTCTTAAAGAGAATATAGACCTTCTAAACCAGCTCTTGTGGAGGAAAATGCCTTCAGGGTTACAGAATACTCATGATATGCATACAGACATGGTTGATAGCTTTAATAATTCAGCTGAAAATTACAAGCAGAAGGATTCACATCAACAGTGATATTGCCCAAAAGGGCATTAGTACAGAGTACAGTTCCAGCTCCTGCCTTTCTCACAGAATTTAAATAGTTCACTCAGAAGGAAAATCAATAAATCCTGTGTAACTTATCTGCATGATATTGCCTTCTTAAGTTTCCTCTATATTGCCCTCCTCACACTGTTTCCTCTTCCTGGCAGCCCCCATATCCTCACTTTTCCTTTCTTTCCTTTCTCTTTCCTACACACCAAAGAACCTAACTTCTATTTACCCCTTTCTTCACCTGTATTTATTATTTCTTTATTTCATTTGTACCCTGCCTTTCTCCCCAGTGGGACCCAAAACAGTTTACATAACTCTCTTGTCTATTTTATCTTACCAACAACCCTGTAATATAGGTTAAGCTGAGAATGTTGTGACTGGTCCCGGACCACCCATTGAGCTTCCATCGAAAAGTGGGAATTTGAATTTGAGTCTCCCAGATTGTAGTCTGACACTCTTAACAACGACACCACGCCGACTTTTATGGGGTGGCTGCTGTGGAACAGTCCAAGCAGCCAGTCCTGGGTGAATCTTGCAGATTGCGTGGTATCAAGTCAGTGGTGGTTGTTCTCCAGCCTTGCCCTAATGAGTCTTCCCTCAAAGGCTCAAAACATTCCTGGCAAGGGCCCTCCCCCCTTCCCCCTGCCTTTTACTGACAGAAACCAAGGCATGAAGTCTGGCAATACTGTTGTGGTTGCCTAGCAATGGCCACTTAGACAGCATTCATTTCTTAAAGCTTAAATCTCCGCTTCTAATATTTAGGGGTTTTAACCTACCAATTCTCTCACCCTCCCTGCCACCAGTTTCATTTTTTTTCTGCAAACCTGGGGTAGTTTTCAGGTTTGCAGAAAGATCTGTCCTGTCTGTTCATGGCTCCAGTCTCCAGATTTAAGTATCTGCGGATCTGGCCATGTTGCAAATGAGATATATTGGCACTATAGCAGCTTTCAGTAGCGGAGAAAGAGAAGATAACATGCCTTAGTATATTTTCTAAGGTGGATTTATGCAACCTATTTAAATTGTGACAATCTCAGTACATTGGAATCTCCTTCTAATTGGCTAGGTCACTGGTTGGTTTGTGATGGCGGTGGAAAGAGCTGTCACGTTGCAGCTGACTATGGTGACCCTCTAGAGTTTTCAAGGCATGAGACGTTCAGAGGTAGTTTGTGATTGCCTGCCTCTGTGTAGCAACCCTGGACTGACTTAGTGGTCTCCCATCCAAATACTAGCCTGGGCTTGACCCTGTTTAGCTTCTGAGATCTGATGAGATCAGGCTGGCCAGGGCCGTTCAGGTCAGGGCTGCACATTGATAGTGGAGTCCCAAACAGAATTACACCTTTCTAAGCCTATTCACCTCAGTGGACACGGAAGGGTTTCATTCTCTTTGGGATTGCACTGTTGAGTGGATTTGATTGTGTTTGAATGAAAAATCGATTTTTAAATTGGAGATGATAATTCTGGGAGGGAAAAAACAACAACATTCTCCCTAGATGTGTCCCTAGAACTGGCCCTTGAATCTCACAAGATTAGGCTAACCCTGGCCACCCAATTAGTTTGTATCCAACCTTTATCATGGATTGGCAGTAAATGTGTGTTAGAATGAGACAGGGAGTAAATTGGTCAAGGCCTACGGGGCATTATAGCGGAGCAGGACAAAACCGAAAGACTAACCATATGACAGCACTGGCTCGGTAAGTCACTATATCAGGGGTGGCCAAACTGTGGCTTGGAAGCCACATGCGGCTCTT
Organism: Gekko japonicus; assembly: GCF_001447785.1. NCBI lineage: Eukaryota > Metazoa > Chordata > Lepidosauria > Squamata > Gekkonidae > Gekko > Gekko japonicus. Next base: position 116,681 of record NW_015170374.1, on the reverse strand, counting down.
TCACACTTATTGTGCAGCTCCTGCTAGGGTGGCTGGGAAAGTAAAGGGGAGGCATGCCTCCCCAATTAATCTTCCCTTCCCTAGCCAATGCAGAGAAAGCAACTAAATGTATTCTCAAAGCCCCCCCCCCCCCGGCTAGCTTGGAGAAGGCATTTGTCTCTTTAAATCCTTTCTCCAAACCGAAGCTAACCGACATGGGGTCAGGGGGGGCTTGGAGGACACATTTAAAGTTGCTTTCTTTCCACTTCTCCCTCCCCCCCACCTATTTGCTTTCCTTCCTTCCTTCTACCTTTCGTTCTTTCTGTTTCTCCCCTCCCTCCCCATCTAAAGTTATCAATTTAATATTAATAAAATTTGCGTATTTTTCAATTAAAACGTTTGTGTAATATTTGTTCATGTCTTGCGACTTTCAAACATTTGAAATTTATTCTACGTGGCTCTTACGTTAAGGAAGTTTGGCCACCCCTGCACTATATGATGAACCCCCCCCAAAAAAGAAAACCTATAAGGAGATCATTGCAATGTGGAGAGTAGGCACAAGTGGCAGAGAAACATAGAGTTATTGGGTGTTAGATACCATTTAGTAGAGAAAGATCCATGTTTAACTGTCCTCTAAATAGACCAATAACAAGTACAGTTCTGCTTTTACTATTTAGTGTTTTTTGAGTCCAATCAGATAGAAAGGGATAGAAATCTAGCAAACTTTGGATGTAATGGCAAGTGATGACTTGCTGTTAAAGCAGAGATAACTGATTAGCTGGTGGAACACAAAGGGAGAAGAGAGGCAGGAGCCCAAGTATTCCCACTCCATCCCCCACCCGCAGCTTGCTCACATAGCAACAAACTGTGGTTTGCCGTTACATCTGAATTATGCTGCTGTTTACCATATACTGTTCTGTTGCTTATGTAACAAAAGTAGGAGGACAGTACGTAGAAAGTAAAAAGAGGTTGTACATAGCCACATTGGTTCTGGAGAACTTGAAAGCTGGCATGCTGTTCTGTGTTGTTTTGGTTGGTCCTAATAAAAAGGAATTACAGGGCTATTTTTTGATAGCATGTAACACAGCAAATGAAAAGAAATGAAGCCCAGAGACAAAATGACTGCTCTAATAGCCAGTTCGTTCTGTGACCTGCATGTTAAAAGAGCAATAAAAAATTGCCTAGACAGCTGGTGTAGAGCAAAGAAATCCCTGTACAGCAGTTACAGGTTGGCACAGAGGGGGTAAGCTGCAATTCATGCTGGTGGTCAGGTATTATTCGCAACATATAACCTTCAAGCCCAAATCCTTGAGCTGTTTTGCCAGTCTCCCATTCCTTCAAGCTGGGTTATTTTTTTCAGTTTACAGAAATACATGTTACAATATTAGAATGGAAAACAAGCTGGTTTTGATGCACTGCAGCTGGTGGATATTGGTTTGCTGTACCTTGATGTTTATTTTTGCCCTACATTTGTTACAGGAGAAGGGCTCAAAGGTTCTGTTATATGTAGTGGAATAAATAATCTTCCAAAATGCTTTACAGTGTGAGAACAATGATTTTGTGAAGTAGGTTAGACTGAAAAGATCTTGGTTTACAGTTGCCACTGGTGAGATATAACTATATATACAAATCTCATTGCAATTTAGTAGGAAATCAAATTTGCCTCTGTTTTGCTCCTTAAACAGATGATGAAAATGAAGAGGTTGGTTCCCCTGCTCTGCCTGGCCAAGAATCTCAGGAGTCATCTACCTATGAGTCAGGCAATGCACCCACAAGCAATTACACTGGCATACATATCCCACCAGGCGCTCATGCTCCAGCTAACACTCCTGCTGATTCCTCACACCACGGGTATGCTGTTTGTTCTGCTTCTGATAACGTCAACTTCCTTCGCCTCATTTCTTAAGTACATCAAATGTATAATAATTTAGAGACTGAGGGGAAAAAGCTGTTGGCAGTTTCTGCTCGGAACCAATGAAATGAATGGATGCTGTACAGTAACTCTGCTGTTGGATGGTCCTGGTTAAGAGTGCAGATTAAGTTAAAATCACGCTGTACATTTATCTTTTTGTATTGAGTCTCTTTTAGCTTAATGATACCCATAAATGTCCCTCAGTGGAGATTTCTATTGGTATATGCATCCATAAAATTATTAGAAAGTTACCTGTCAACCCCTTCCAAATTTAAAAAGGAAGGGAAAAAAACAGTGGTGGGGGAACCATCAAAGGTAAAAACTTAAGTCTGTACATTGAGGTAGTGCTACACATGCTTTAAAAAGTATGGCTAGGAGCCAAAAAACTACATAAGGGGGCTTTCCTCCCCCCCCCCCTTTGAGCAGTGGTCCTTAATGTTAAGGACCGCCCTGGATTAGCATTGGAAGAGGAGTCCTCGGAGGAGGACAGCCTGCCCCCAAGCCCCACCCTGCCATACCATCCCAATGAGACAGACTTTCCAGTGCCTCCCCAAAGGGACCCAGAGCCATCACTGGCACCACCCCCTAAGCCAACAGGGCCCTTAGGCCAGGAGATCCTGGCATGAAACCACTCACAACCACACCCACCACAGTCTCCTGAAACACCGTAGGAGAAGAGGAGGCAAAGAGTTATGGCGAGGGTTGAGGCATGGTCCAGAAGCAGGAACGTGTGACCAGGAGCCCCAGGCCTCCCCTGTGCTAAAAAAAAAATGCTAGGAGAAACACATAAGTCCCCACACAGGATCTGGGTCCCAGTACTCCTTATGAGTACGGGAGCTGACTTAGCTGGTGAGGAGAAGCCTAAAGTGGAACTCAGCAACACCTTTAGCAAAACTCCCTATATAAGGCTGCAGAAAGGCTGTAGCCAGTGTGGGATCAACTTGTCTGCAGCTGTGCTGATGAGCCTACCAGTTACCTGCTTGTTTAAGCTCTTGGAACCTTGCTACCTGACCTTCAAGTACTTTTGGATTATAATTCTGGACTGTGCTCATGAACCTCAGACTTCGGACTGAAACGCTAGAACCCTTAATGTTGTGGCCCAGGACTTGCTTCCAACCTGTTGAGCAGAACATCAGGGAAAACTGCATTTTGAAGCTGAGCAGACTTTAAGAAATGGTTTATGACATAATCTGTTGTTCCAAGAATATTTTTTTAATCCTCTGACCATGCCTAGTCCAGTTTATGAGTCTCATTTAATCTTGTCTTTTGAACATACAAAACGGAAGGTTTGGTAGCAGTGACATGAATTTTCTAAAAAGAAATTGAAATATTTTCTACTAACATTGAGAGTCAGCTTGGTGTAGTGGTTAAGTGCGCGGACTCTAATCTGGGAGAACTGGGTTTGATTCCCCACTCCTCCACTTGCACCTGCTGGATGACCTTGGGCAAGCCATAGATCTTCGCTGTGGTCTCTGTGCAGTCCCACATATGGGTTGGGCACCTGTGCACGACTTCGACCGGAGAAACTTCCAGAGCTTGCCTCAGAAATCCTTTTTGCCAGGCTCTCTTCCCGCCCTGGGGAGCAGCCATGCACTGTGCATGCCTGGAGCGGGAGAGAGAGCTGCCTCCCACTCAGTTCCTTTTCAACTGCCTTCGTGTTCACACCTCACACACCTCTGCTCTTTAAATTGCCTCAGCTGAGTATTTTTGACCTTCTTCGGTTCTCTCCTTCGTTCTTATTCTTCCTGCTTCTTCATATTCTATTTAAACTCTGAAAGAAAGAAAACTTTCTTTTCCCCCCTCACTTTGTTTCTTAGTCCGCCCCCCCCCCCCCCCCGTCGGTACGGTGGCGTTTGTATGGAAAAGACAACATTTTTTAAGACGTTTCGTCGTCCAGCTAAAATTCCATCTAACAATGGTCATGATCTTTGTCTGTTTTGTTTGGGCGAAACCCATCGGGTTGATTCCTGCCCCCATTGTGCAAACTTTACCCATCAGGCCCGACAGAATTGAGTGGCCAGACTTAGTACCGTTCTTCTGGAGACAGCCTTGTGCCCAAACATGTCTTCAGCTGCTTCTCAGTCTTCACTTCATCAGAAGCCAGCAGAAAACCAAAAACTACCAAAGCATAAGCCGAAAAAGCATGATGATAAACTGGCGTCAAAATCGAAACCAAAACCTTTGACATCGACTTTGGCCCCGAAGCTCAATCCCGTGCTGATTTCCGGTCTATTGACCTCTACTCCTGTGGTGTCTTCAGTCCCTCCGCCTACTCAAAAGGCCAGTCTTCAGCCTCTGACGCCACAGTCGTATCCCACTGGGCCAATCCTCGAGATTGCCTTGCCGGTCTTCATCTCGTCATGAGTCTCGATCTCATTCCCATCATTCCCACACACCTATCCACATTTTGGATGACAGGGAGCACTTTTTCAGGGGTCGATCCCAATCCAGGTCCCATTATGACCGCAGACGGCTGGATCACCGTCGCTTGCCCTCTCCTTCAAGATCACTATCTGATTATCGATCGTGGTCCCCTGATGTCCGCTACCAGAGGCTGTACTATCCTCGTTCTTACTCCAGGTCTTCTACGCCTCGCTGAGATCGTTATGATCGACTTCGACATACTGAACGTCCCACACGCCGACAAGTTCCTGCGTACTCTGAATGTTTGCATTCTTTTACATCTGTGCATTCTCTAGCACTCAATCAGCCTCCAGAGCTCTTGAGGTCTGTGGATGCTCCGAAGAGTTCTCCCTTAGAACCTTGGTACCATCCACCTGCTGATGACCAGACGCCTATTGATATTTCTCAACCGTTGCGATCACCTTCTCCTTTGTCCCTATCAGACCACTCGGAATCTGGTGATCTTGATCCTGATATTCTACACATCGATGATGAGCCTTGTCGCTCAGGCTCCATATCTTCCACCGAAGGCCTTCTTGGAGCTTGTGACGAGAATGGCTGCTGCTCTTCAGGTCCAAGGCTCTACTGAGATGCCTGCAGTGACTGATGTGGTTCACAAACTCTTTCAGGCTGACTTGCCACCATCTACAGTCGTGCCTCTGCTTCCTGTACACCTCTCAGTTCTCAAGGAATTGTGCCAGACGCCTATTGATATTTCTCAACCGTTGCGATCACCTTCTCCTTTGTCCCTATCAGACCACTCGGAATCTGGTGATCTTGATCCTGATATTCTACACATCGATGATGAGCCTTGTCGCTCAGGCTCCATATCTTCCACCGAAGGCCTTCTTGGAGCTTGTGACGAGAATGACTGCTGCTCTTCAGGTCCAAGGCTCTACTGAGATGCCTGCAGTGACTGATGTGGTTCACAAACTCTTTCAGGCTGACTTGCCACCATCTACAGTCGTGCCTCTGCTTCCTGTACACCTCTCAGTTCTCAAGGAATTGTGGGATCACCCTGCTTCTGTTCCCCCGATATTGAGATGTTATGAGGGCCTCTATAAGATTCAAGAGGGAGTTCCTTTTTACTCAGCCTCCACCGAATTCGATGGTTGTGCACTTGTCTTCAAAGTCTAAGCAACCAGTCCAGCAATCCACTCCGCCCAATCGCGAGGGCCGCAAAGTTGATGCTATTGCCAAGAAAATGTATTTGGTTGCTTCTATGAATGTTAGAATCGATACCTATCTTTCAGCCTATGCCTTTAATGTGGCCACTGCAGTTCGTCCCGTTCTTGACTTGGTCCCAGAGGAGCACCACCTTACTTTGTCGACTGCTTTATCTGAAATCTGTACGATCTCTAAGCAGCAGATCAATTCTATTTGTCATGCTGTCACCTGTTCTTCTAAGGTCCTTGTCTCTTCCGTTGCTCTCCGTCGTCACGCTTGGCTTCAGAGCACCTCTCTTCAACCAGATGTTACATTCCGGATTGAAGACCTCCCTTTCGATGGCGAGGTACTCTTCCACTCTACCACTGACGAAGCTTTGAAGGCTGTTGATGATAGCCGAAAGCAGGCTCGAAACCTTGGAGTCTCGACTTCCACACCTCAACCCCGATACCATTCCTGGAGACCTCACCCGTCTCCTGCAACCACTTCTCAGTGGAAAAAGAGGCCTTATGATTCCCGCCAGTCTCACTGACCCCGGCAGCAGGCCCTTAAGAACCCCAGCAACCAAAACAGTCTATTTGACCACTTCAATTGCCTGCCTTCACCCCTCCCGTTTGGACTCGATTCTTCCCCTTCCTTCCAACCTGGGAAGAAATTTCCACCGACTCCTGGGTCCTCACCATCGTACAGGTCGGGTACGTCATAGAGTTCGTTTCACACACACACACCCGTCCTCCCTCATTTTGTCGTCACACCCCCAGATCCCTCACTCTCCCTGGAGATTTCCGCCCTTCTCGACAAGGGTGCCATCGAGATAATCCCAGAGGTGCAATGAACCCTAGGCTTCTACTCCAAGTATTTCCTAGTTCTGAAATGAGACGGCGGCTTGCGGGCCATCATAGATCTTCAGGATCTAAATCGATACATTCAATTCTACAAGTTTTGAATGGTGACTCTCTAATCCATTCTTCCTCTTCCCAAGTCTGGCTGGCTGGTGTCCATAAACCTCCAGGACGTTTATTTTCATATTACCATCCGTCCCCAACATCGGAAATTCCTATGTTTCGCTGTCGGAAACGCACATTACCAGTATCAAGTCCTCCCGTTCGGACTTTCCACTGCCCCAAGGGTTTTTACCAAACTGATGGCGGCTGTGGCTGCGGACCTTCATCATCGAGGGATTGCCCTTTATCCCTATATCGACAATTGGCTTCTGGTTGCCCCTACGGAGAACCAGCTAGCCCAAGACGTACACTCGACCCTCTTCCTTCTTCGTGCCAACCTACCCAAATCGACTCCGCCCTACTCAGATCCTGGAGTTTTTGGGCCACCCGCCTTGATATGACCACCAAGACCGCCTTTCTTCCAGAATCGAGAGCCTCGGACATAATCTCGCTGGTGTCCGCACTCCAGTCCTTTCTCTGACAATCCGCTCGGTCCATCATGAGGCTCCTGGGCTACTTCACATCCACAGTCTTCGTTGTTCAGCACGCCAGACTCAGGATGCATCTTCTCCAACTTTGGCTTCTCCACACTTTCGATCCTCTCTGGAGTCTGTGGCACAAGATCCTTTCGATCCCAATTCCAGTCATCGACTCCCTCTCCTGGTGGTCCTTTCCTCAGCATCTCCTCTCCAGCATGCCCTTTTGGCATCCTCCTCCACAGATTTTGCTGTCCACAGATGCATTCCTCTGGGGTTGGGGAGCCCAGTGCGGAATGCTCTCGACCAAGGGGACGTGGTCTCATCAGGAAACCACCTTTCACATCAATGCACTGGAACTGCAAGCCGTTCATCTCGCTCTACGATCCTTTCTCAGCATCTCCTCTCCGGCATCTCCTTCCTCAGCATCTCCTCTCCGGCATGCCCTTTTGGCATCCTCCTCCACAGATTTCTCTGTCCACAGATGCATTTCTCTGGGGTTGGGGAGCCCAGTGCAGAATGCTCTCGACCAAGGGGACGTGGTCTCATCGGGAAGCCACCTTTCACATCAGTGCACTGGAACTGCGAGCTGTTCATCTCGCTCTATGATCCTTTCTTCCGATACTGCGGGGCAAAGTCATCCAAGTTGCCTTGGACAATACCACCACTGTTTTCTATATAAACAAGCAGGGCGGGACTGCCTCTCTTCGCCTCTGCAGAGCGGCCATCGATCTCTGGAACTGGTGTCTCCACCATTCAATCATGCTTTCGGCGATACACATCCCAGGCATTCAAAATGTCGATGCCGATCGTTTGAGCCGTTCAGGAACGTCGGACAATGAATGGTCCATCCATCTTCGATACCTGCGACCGGTCTTCCTCGACTTCAGTCGTCCGACCGTTGGCAGCTTCGCCACTGCGGAGAATGCTCACTGTCGCCTCTTCTTCACCAGAGGTCCCCCGTCTGCTCGATCTCTTGGAGATGCCTTTCTTCACATGTGGAAGGGAACCCTGTTTTATTTCTTCCCGCCTATGTCATTCAGAAGATTGTGGCCGATGCCACATCCTGCATTCTCATCACGCCCTGGTGGCCACGCCAAGTATGGTTTCCACACCTCCTCCATCTCTCCAAGGGGAGGTTCTGGCCCCTGCCTCTCATCTCCAATCTCCTCTCTCGGGATTGAGGCAGGATCCTGCACCACAATCCGGCCTTCTTCCGGTTGACTGCCTGGAAGATCCTGCACTAGACTTTCCACCAGAAGTGTCTGAAGTCCTCCTTAATTCAAGGAAGCCCTCTACCCGTACTGCTTACCGGTTGAAGTGGAAGAGGTTCCAATCTTATGCCTCCCACCATTCCTTTGATCCAATCCAGGCGTCTCTCCATGAGATCTTCTTCTATGTTGTCTCCTTGAAGGACTCTGGCCTCACTTACTCTTCCTTACGGGTCCACTTGGCAGTCATCTCCGCGTACCATCCCTTGATATAGGGCTCTACAGTTTTTTCGCACCGTCTCACAAAGTCCTTCCTTAAAGGTCGTCTTCAGCTGTGTCCCCCGCGAAAGCCCCTTGTACCTTCGTGGAGTCTCACTTCTCCTGACTCAACTGATGACTAAGCCATTCAAACCAATGGCTTCCGTAGATCTTCAGTTACTCTCATGGAAGACGGCCTTCCTGATTGCAATTATGACTGCTTACCAGGTAGGGGAACTTGCTGCCTTTCGAGCTGATCCCCCCTGTACAATTTTCCATAAGGAGAAGGTTGTTCTCAGACCAGATTCCTTCTTTCCTCCCTAAAGTCGTTTCTCCCTTTCATCTGTCTCAGTCGTCTATCTTACCTACCTTCTTAACAAACCCAGTTGACGCACCTCAAAGGGCCTTACACTGCCTCGACGTTCGCAGAGCGCTCTCATTTTATTTGCACTGGACAAAGCCTCTTCATAAGTCTCCTAGGCTTTTCGTTGCCTACGGTCCCCCATCTGCGGGGGAGCCGATTTCGTCTCAACGCTTATCGAAATGGATGACTTCCACCATAGCCCTTTGCTATGAGCTGGGACATCAACCTATTCCTCCCTGTATTACTGCCCACTCCACACGGGCAGTATCGACATCGACGGCTTTCCTGGTGGTGTCCTGTTAGAAGACGTCTGTGCTGCTGCTACGTAGTCTTCGGCATTGACCTTTGTGTCCCACTATGCACTAGACGTTAGAGCTCGACAGGATGCTGCATTTGGCCAGGCAGTGCTACGATCTCTCTTCGCTTGATCCTTCTGCTTCTTCAGGTAGGACCTGTGAATTTAAATCATGATGCTGTGTCTTAACAAATATTTTTGTATCTTTCAGCTGCCAGCTCCCTCCTCCAACTGGTTCAGCTCTTGTACTCACCCATGTGTGGGACTGCATAGAGACCACGACGAAGATAAACAGGTTGCTTACCTGTAACTGATGATCTTTGAGTGGTCATCTGTGCAGTACCATAATCCCACCCTTCCCCACTGCTGGCATCTCCTGATCACTTACCTTAAGTTGATGGGACTTACCTGTAGTGGTCAAAGGAACTGAGTGGGAGGCGGCTCTCTCCCCCACTCCAGGCATGCGCAGTGCGTGCCTGCTCCCTAAGGCGGGAAGGATTTCTGAGGCAAGTTCTGCCAAAAAGGATTTCTGAGGCAAGTTCTGGAAGTTTCTCCGGTCGAGGTCATGTGCAGGTGCCCAACCCATGTGTGGTACTGCACAGATGACCACTCGAAGATCATCAGTTACAGGTAATCAACTTGTTTTTCTGGCACAGCTGTTCTTGAAGAAGAGCAGTTCCCTTGGAGCTCTCTCAGCCCCACCTACCTCACAGGGTGTCTGTTGTGGGGAGGGAAAGGGAAAGGAATTTGTAAGATGCTCTGAGACTCCTTTGGGTAGTGAAGGGCGGGGTATAAATCCAATCTCCTCCTCCGCCTCCTTCACAGTTTTAGAAGTAGAAAACATAAAATGATGCTAAATAAGAACACTAACATAGTCTGCAGTCTTATGTACACTTGGTAGTAAACCCAAATGAACAGCAGGATCAGGAATTAGCCCTGAATCAACATACTTAAGATTATGTTGTTACCCTAACAAGTATATTACCACTAGGAACTTTTTATCATTCTATAAAATATTGACAGGTTCTAACAAAGAGGGATTCCAATGATTTCCTTTCCATCTTCATTATAGCAAAGTGGTCATAGGTGGGATTATTAACTCTTTGAAATAATAGGAGATGGCTAGCCATATGTTCTATTTCTTAACTCTACAGTTTTTCTTCATCATGCAGTGGCATACAGTGTCCTTGTGTTATTTTTATGATCTAATCTCTTTATACAAGTGTTTCTGTTTTGAGTAACAGTTTCAGTGGACTTTTTGAATTTGTTTGAAGCTTTGTAGTCGCATATGAAACTTTGCAAATGCTAAATTATGTATAAATTACTGGTTTAAAGTTTTCTAGAATTATTCTGAAACATTACACTTTGCCCCCCAGTTCCAGTTCAGATAGTTCCAAGAGTGTGCAGATAGAATAAGCCAAGTAGTAATTTCCTGTTAGTGTATGAATTTTAAAAAGCTTTGATAGTGTTTCTGTAGTCTTTTGTACCAAACAGCATGCTTCTTGGACTTATCCTGTCTTTAGTCTTGTAAGAAAGTCACAGTGCAGTCCTACTAAGAATCCTACTGACATCTGCTCAGTGGGATTTGCTCCTGGGAAAGTGTTTTTAGTACTGTTAGGCTGGAAGACTGGTTTGAATCAGCTGGAGAATCTCCATGTGTGGAGTCCCTTATCCCCTCCTCCCACAGCACACTTCTTACTCTCCACCTGTGCTGTTCTTGGGAGTGCCTCGTGCCTCTGGAGCAGTGTTTGGGGAGCATCTGCAATGAAGTCATTCTGTGTGGATCCTTTCAGTGGATCTAAGCCATTGATGTGCAGATGACGGTATTTCTCTAAATACACTCAAACTTCTCTCTTGAATTACCTACAGGTGTGACAAGTGCTTCAATTCAACCAACTCCTCAAAATGTCCCCATCGTAGATCCTTCACTTTATGATGTTCAGCCTGCAGGTGCGTAAGTCTCCGGAGGTACTCAAATGAAATACATGAAGTTCGAAGTAGGGACATTATTCTCCCTGCTTTTCCCTTGCTTTGCGGGCTTTCTCTGAAGCAAGGGTGAATTGAGGTTTCAGACAACATTTAAATGAAGGAGGACAGAAAGGGATAGTAGGCCCTAGAAGAATGCACTGCGAAAATCCCAGTTTAGCCTGCAGAGGCAAAGCAGCCCCTTTCACACAGCTAATTTGTTGCTAGGAAACAGGATCTGCAAAGAGAGCTTCTGTCTGCAGAGGCAGTGTCACATAAGGGAACAAACTGGGCACTCAGCCAACAGATATAGCTCATCAAAGAGAAACAGCCAATCAAAACCACAGGAAAAGAAAGAAGGCAAATGGCTTAGACAAGATGTATCCCAAAGAAATTGCTGCATTTTGGCAGCCAAACCATGGTAAAAAGTCAATTTGAAAAGGACTGATCCACAGGCACCTTCCAGGAGAATATGAAGTGTTTAAAATATCCATTTATACTAGAAATGTCTTATTTACATTATTGAAAAATATTTATTGTAAAGCCACTATGATTGTTGGCGAACCCAGACCCTGGTGTGTTCTTTATGGTCTTTGGGTACTCCCATGAGGAGATTGCCATAGAAGACATATCTACTGTAAAGGTAAAGGTTCCCTTTCTCGAAAGTCAGTCGAATCCCACTCTAGGGTTGTATACTAAGGCACCTGATTGGCAGCATAGTTCCATTGAAACTGAACTTAAGAATGTTTAACTCCATTAGAGTGTGGAGTAGACTTAGTATCCTTGAATCCTAGTGTTTGCAATGAGCAAAAAATACCTAGCACCAGCAGGATGTACTCTGTAACATAGCAATGCCTCCACAGTGGCAGACATGCAGTGGAGACAGAAAAGAGAGTGAAGAGCTAAGCCAGTATCTCCATTTTGAGTACACATTCAACAAGTTCTAAGTTGATAGTGTTCACACTGTTCCCAGGAAACCATGGTAGTTCTCAGTAAGATTGCTAGTAATGGTGGACAAGCATTGCCAAACAACAACTGTCTCATCCACTACCATTCTTATTCCTGCAATGTGTAGGTACAGGGGAGCATTGTGTCTGTTCTAGATCACGTTCTGAGATCTCATGTATCAACAGAAAGGCTCAATGAGCTTAATTAGAGTGTGGCATGAATTGATTGTGCCCTGTGGAATATACTGCAAAATACACAGGAGTACGGTGTCAGATCCACAGAGATTCCTCAGCAGACATTCGCTTGGTTAAGTGTCTTCTATAGCTAGAATATTTGCACAATTCTGCTCTAAGGTTCAGAAGTTAACATTGCTCAAAATATGTCCAATTTGTCATAGTTCAAGGAGAGATAGCGGAAGTCCTGCATAACTCTTCAATTCGGAGTGCTCTCAAGGTTTTTTTAAATAATTAGCACCCAGTTACTTGAATGCTGTTTTTATGTATGACTTCTGCAAATAGAAACTTGAAACCATCCATAGTCTTTTGTTCACAAACAGCAAGTAGTTTGTGAATCTTATTCTGCAAGTTACCACATTCATATATATAAACTAGGGCATGGGGGATCCACAGGAGAATCTCATTTCCCCAGTCCCTCATTCTTTACCTTTCTCCCACCATCAGATTTCCCTTTTGCTTCACTCCCATACAGATGTACCTTTATTCCTATCTGTAACTTCCTTCTTTTATTTTCCCTTTTAAAAATTTGTCTCTGTCTCCCACGCTGACACAACTCATATTTGGAATCCTCAGTAATATTGGTATTGGGTTGCCTAGTAACCCTGAAAATGGACAACATAGTATCAAGGGCATACTTTTCTTATGGAAGCAGACATTGCTTTGATGATTTTTTGAGTTTGCCTAACCCCCAGTGCATTTGTTTACATTTCGTGTTTTTCTATGCTTCTCCTAGGCTTGTGGGGAAAATCTCCCCAATTTGTTCTTGTCCTTTTTAATCCACACTTTATGGTCTGGTTCAAAATTAGATTTAATATCTGCTTCAGTGTACAGTCTGCCTTTTCCATCATGGAACTCTTAAAAAACTTATATAAGATTCTCTGGCGATCTCCCATCCAGGCATTGGCCAGAACCGAATATTCATAGCCTCTGCAGAGTTGTTACAGCATGGGTCCTTTAGCCATACCCATTTTATACTAAGTGGAAAATAGAGACAAGAGGCGGCTTGCAAGAAGCTTGTGGGGAGAGGGCATTTTCCTGCCTTTGCTTCCTTTCCTCTTCCCCCCTTCTCTGTCAGAGTTTCCTCCTCTTTCTGCCCCCACCACTGATCTATCATTCTTCCCTAATGCTGCTTCTTCCCTCACCCGCTCAATGTCAATTTTTCCTCCCTCCCTTACCCCTTCTCTAGTAATCCTCTTACCCCACTTTCTCCCCTCACTCATTGTATGTCAGTTTGCCCCCTCTTACCTTAGCCCTTCTCAGACAATGTCCCCCTTCTGTTCCCCCGCCCCTTCTCAATCTGCCACTCTTTCTCTCCCCTCTGTTTCTCTTCCCCAGACAATCTCCTCCGTTCTGCCCACCTTCAGTCTCCCTTCTTTCTCTCTCCCACAAGACAACCCCCCTTTTTCTGTCTTCCCCCCTCAGACAATTCCCCTTCTGTCTCTTTATTTCTCCACCCAGACAACACACCACCTTTATCTCTCTCTCTCTCCCCCAAGACAATCCCCCTTCTCCCCCCCCACCTTTGAGCCTGCCGGCAGCAGTTCCTGGGAGCAGCTCCTAGCATCTGCTGCAACCAGGGCCAGGGCAGCTCCGCCATCACAGCAGCTGCTGCCACCAGGATTCTGGCCTCCACCACAGCAGCAGCCAGCTGGGCCCCACAACGTTTTAATTTGGGGGGGGAGGGGGATTTAAACTCCAGTGTATTTTTTAACATTTTAGATTTTTCTGAAAACCAGAAAAATCAGTTTGGGGTAAGAATGGCCCTGATCTGCAAATTTAGATACCCACAGACGGGGGTCACATTTGAGAAATAGTATATAGGCAGCACTTAAACGTGTTAAGGTTCAAAAGAGGATTTGGATTATTTCTGATCTCACATGTTTATTACATGTTTTTAAATCTTTTTGAAAAGCAGCTGCCAATTGGATGTTTCTATAGTACTGTAAAAGCTTCAGCTTTCTTATGAGAGCTTTTTATCTTGATCCAAGCAGTGGCTAAGCACACGTGCAGAAACAGGTCTTCATGCATGCCTTCTCTGCTAAATCAGTTATTTACACGAGGAAGTTGCATAATATAGCTCACATACTGGATAGTATAGACTGAACCCTAAAAACTCATTACACTGTGTTAATTTGTTTTTTGTTTGTTTTTTTAATATTCAGGTTACGCTCTATATTTGCAACCATAAAATTACTGTTTTGGTATTAACTTGTGGGTTTTTATTAAATGTCTGTAATCTCAAAGAAACTAGCATGCAGCCAGTTTTTTCAATAGGTACAAACATTCTCAGACACCAATTTTTATTATAAACAATTTTCCTTCTTTTTCTGTGAAATATATGCATTTTCAGCTTCCAATTTCAGTTCCTTGCTGCCTAGGTTGAAAGATTCATCATTAGTGGAAGTTAACTGTAGACTGTTAGATTTCAGTAATGAATATAACTACTATGCTAATATTATGTTTGGAAGTGCAGAGGGTCTGGCTTCTTGCAGACTACATGAGGCATGGCTTTTCCCATGTGTCAATATTTTTGGTATTTCAGAATTTAGCTCTTTCAAATTATGCAGGTTGAAAGCAACTACCACATATACTAACACTTTTCTAAATGTTGCTTTTCTTGAAATAAGTGCTCAAGTTTTCTCTCTCTTTCACATGCACATGTTGTAAGCCCTTTCCTGAAATGTTGCTATAATGGTATCTGAAGCAGCCCTCATAATAATAAATAAGACCTTTTGTCAACAGAACATGTAATAGAGTAGGTACTGTAAAAATAAGATTAGATTGGTTAATTTAGGCTTTGTTCCAGCAAATCTGTTGAATACTGGACTGATGCCTTGCTGTTTTCCAAAAGAACGTTTTTCAAGTTGCTTTTGGCATCATAATATGAAAAACAAAATGTCCTTGAGTTGGCCTTTAGGGTAATTTGTTCTTGCCATTTTTTTTTCCAAAAAGAGAAGAGGTCACCATTGACCAAAGTTAAAAAGTTAAAAGTAGATTTAATACTGCCATCAGGTACAGATGCTAGTCTCTTTGATGCAGTTTTAAACTTTGCATTATTTTAAGAAAGTTATAACTAGCCCTTTCAGTTTGGTTTCTTAATTTTATACAATACAGATGAGTTATTTAATGTCATGTTGGAATGTCCATTGTATGCACTGAATACAGAGATGCTCGACTTCTGTTAAAAGAAATGAGACTGAAGCATGCATCATTTGTAAAATAATATACAAAGTGCCTTTACTATAGATTCAACTGTCTTGGTCTTGCAGTTTTCCCAGTTCTAAGAGAACAGCAGTTTCAAATTGAAAACTGATATAACTGTATTTGAGGAAATTATATTTACAGGCCAAAGTATGCCTGAGATATCCCCTGCGTTCCATTATCACCTCTTAAAACTGCAGAGCATTCTTTTCCACTTTAAACCTGTGTTGCACAAAGACAGTTGTGAAGATGCGTCATTGTCAAAAGGTCCTAGTATATGCAGAATACTTCCCCTACTGGAGATTTAACCAAAGTATCTTGCAAAAACTTTATGGGACTTTTAATATCAGTTGTCTTTTAGTGATTAGAGCCAGTGCTGTATGATGGCAAGAGTACAGTGTTCATAAATATTATGTTTTTATATGTTTTTATTTATACCAAGCATTTTGGGGTAAGGGAACAACAAACCAAATTAAATAAAACTTTTTCTGTTGAGTTCAAATTAGTATGTGAACTATAACCCACCATTACTTTTTGGGCTTTTTGGCCTCTTGTGTTACCAGAGAAGAAGAAAAGCGCATCTTTCTCTCTTCTGGCCACCCCCTCTCCATGTATCTGACGCTTGGATATAGATGTAATTGCAGAAATTGATTTCATACTCTGTTGCCTACATGTTTGCTGTCAAATAGCAATACATTACATCAGCTCAGCCAGTGTCAAGACAGAGGAAGCCATAAAAAGCAAAGTCGCACCCTAATAGAGGCTTGTTTCATAGCACTAGTTATTTATCATACCACCTTCCTTGAGGCAAGCATGAAGCTGAATACATAAAAATACATAAAGCAACAAAATGTGAACTCAAAAGCAAAACATTTTAAGTGAACAGTTCTAGCTAAGAACTACTTAAAACAGGGTCAGTCTGAAGATTGTATACTGTCTTTCCTCCTACAATCTCAGGATAGTTTACATAGGGTTTCTTTTTCAAAGGAGAAAATTGAATGTGGCTGTCTGCTTTTAAAACTTGTTTTATGTTGAAATTTGTACAGTTCTATCAAACCTTAATTGGCTAGCAGTTAAGCTGGGAGTACTAACAGTGCAATCCTAAACCAAGTTACCTAAACAGATTGGCTTTAGAAGGGTGTAACTCTGCTTGATTGCACTGTTATTCTTGCTTTATAATTTTATTGCAAATGAGCACCCTGCTATGTTAATATAAAGGTAAAAATATTCTACTGTTTATACTACAATGCTGGTGTGTTAATAGTATCAACTACGTGTTTGGCTCCCTTTCACCTACAGGGAAAAGAAAATGTGGCAGTGCCCATATCTTGCATCAGGGAATGAGGGTATCTTGTAACAGGGGACTTTCCCGTATTTAGACAAATTATACAGAAATGGCATGAATAGCTTTACTTGTATTTCAAGCTGGGGGAAAAAAGAAAATGTAAGGTTAACGCATGAGGCACTGTTCTTGTTTTTGTGCAGATTGTAACATGATTACCCTTAACGGGCTAAAGTTTTTAAAAGCCTTCCTTAGTGGCTTCAGATAAAGGGCAAATCTCTCTCAACAGTATTGGCTTACTCATAAAGGGTACCAGATGACTTTAGTATTCACTGCTGATACTAACAAACCATTTCAAATTGTTGAGTAAATATGTATTTCATGTAATTTGCTGTGACCCCAAAGCTTAGTCATCTATTTTTATTTTCACAGGGGAAATTCATTTGACTCCTGAAGATTTCGCCAGGGCTCAGAAATACTGCAAATATGCTGGTAGTGCTTTGCAATATGAAGATGTGAGTGCTGCCGTTGAGAATCTACAGAAAGCTCTCAAGTTACTGACTACAGGCAGAGAATGATGCTTTTGTCCAACAGATTCATGACTGGCACCTAAAGAGCTAACAGTCCATTACTCCTGCTTTCAACCTGTGAGGGAAACAGTTGCACAAAAGCATTTGATTTCTTGTGACAGCAAAAAGAAATCTGTGTGTCTGTATAAGATTCTTTCCATAGACTAGTGTGGCGCTATAGCCCCTCACCCTTCAAATGTTGGAATAGAGGAATAAAAGTGATCTGACTACCATAGTTTAAATTCTGGATGCCAGTTCGTGGCATTTCTAGTTCATGGCTATAAAATGCCCCAACATTTATCTCGTTCATGAAAATGTTTATATTCACAAACTTGGAAGAAGAAAAAGGAACAGTTTTGAAAACAAAGTACACTTTTTAATTGGATATTCATATAATAAAACATGCCGGAAGAAGAGCTGCAGATGTTTTTTTTTCCCTTTTATTTTGCTGGGGGGAGGGAACTGTTATATCAACCATAAAAGCTTTAAAGATCCCCTAGGCAAACCACTGTGTTCTTGATCAAAGCACTCTTCCTCTTTATGTGGTTGGTTTCATTTTGGAGATGAAAGATGATAATACACCTCAAATCTAAAATCTAGATCCAAACACCTGAATTTTGAGAGAATGTGTGTTTGCTGGCAATATTGGAGGAGAACATGGCTGTAATGGGAAGATGAAATATTTGGACTTGAAGGAAGTTGAGAGTTCATTATTCACATCTGCTGTTCACCCAGAGAAAGATTTTTTCACAGTCCCTGATTTGTATACTCCACTAATATGTTGAATCCTCTATAAGTGTTGTTGAATTAGGAATATGCTAAACATGCATTTATGCTTTTAACAATAAATAAAAATCTTTTAGTATCAAAAGTGAATACACGAAACTTCTTCTGCTAAACAACATTTCAATTTTAAAAAATTCTACTAAGACTGTTATATTCATCCCCGTCTTGTGTGAAATGAAACAGTGACAGATTTCACTTTTTTAGAAAAGGAGAGGACCTTCTCATACTTAAAAAGGCTGATACATTGTTCAAGGCTTATGCTAACTACAAGGAAGAGCATGTTGGGAGCAGTGTTCATAATATCTCTGAGCATTTTAATTGAGCAAGGTCTAATTATAAGACAAGTTTATTTTATTTTTTTCCAATTTCCCCTGTAGGGTTGGTGCTTGATTTAGATGGCTCTGAGAATGATAGTTTCACAGCTTCAAGACATTTGTCTTTTGATAAGATCACTGATGTTTTTCTTCAGCTGAAGAAAATGATACTCTTCCAAATACACTTTATATTCTTCTTTGCAAACGTGCCGCTATTACAACAGTTATTGGCACCTGTTCTAAAAAGTTTGCTCTGACCATATATTTAATATTTATGTAGCATTTGAGTATTGCAAGCACTTCTCATTCATTGACTACATTCGGACACCATGGACAAACTTCACTTTAAACTCTTAGAACATATACCCCTCCTTCCACTTCTTGTGTGTGCTATACCAAGATCAATGACCTCCTAACTTAAAATTGACTGCAGATGGTTGTACAATCAAGTGTAGTTTGTTTGTTGCCTACAGACCAAGTTTCTAGACAGATGTTTAGTCCTAGTTTTATAGGCAAACAACATTGCAGTCTCTTAAAGAACAAGTTTGGGTCTTCACAGCGATTTTTAGTTAGTTCTAAACCTCAAAGCCCTCAGTCTTGGCAGAGGAGGGAGGGAGGACAGGAGCCCAAAGACTTCCAGGCAAGTCTTTTGATGAAAACCGTGATGTAATCTGCGAATGTAACCGTTAAAACAATGTTGAAAGAGGTGAGTATTGGTATCCCCACATTGTAAATTGGAAGGGTGGCTTAGGTGAGAGAGAGTGGCTTGCCTAAAGATATCTAGTGAACTTACAGCGAAGATTCTAAGGGGTCTTTTGCACATGCTAAATAATGCCATTTCAGTCCACTTCAGCAACTGCAAGTGGATTTTGCCATTTCACACAGCAAAATCCAGTTGCAAAGTGCATTGAAAGTGGGTTGAAAGTGTTATTTAGTGTGTGTGAAAGAATCCTAACTCATCTGAATCTTGTGTAAGCAGAAGGGTCTTGAATTCATGCAGTACGGAATGAGAGTCCAAGCCTTGCCTAATGCCTCATTAAGACACTTAACAGTGCAATTTTAAGAACGCTTTACTGAGAGTAAGTCCCATTGAGTAGACTGCTTAGGATGCAACTGTTGATTTCATTGAAACCTGTTTTCTTTCTACTAGTATCATTTTGTTATTATAAATGCTGCTATGGTAGAGAGAACTACTTCATATGGTCTTTCTGTTTAGTTTCTTGAATTGCATAACTTGCAGGGGGGAAATGCTTATTGGAATTCTCTGTTTCCTCCAATTGAGAAGTTGGTTCAGATTTGGCTCAATTTAAAATGAATACAGTATTCTATATAAAACTTTTCATCCAAATAAATTCTCAAATTCTTGTAAATTCCAAAAATGGAAAATATTGTGGTTTCCCCATTGTCTCTTGCATCAGCTGAACATGGAAACTTTCTATAGTCGCAAATTCTATACAACTGCTCTCCAGAACTCACATGTAGCCAATTTAAATGCTATGGGTACACTGAAACTCATTGCTGTTGTCATCTAATCTTTGGCTTTAGGTATCATTAGATCTTTATTTTTCAACAATTGCCTTGAGTATGCTGCCTTGCCCACGTTCCCCTTTGGCACTCTGTGGGAAGTTGCTTGAATGCAGAATCAGGGCAGTAACACCTACGGATACATCTGACTTTGCTGGAATGGCTTTATTGGAAATTCTAGTCTCCTACTAGCCAAACCCAATCCTACACTCCTTTTTACCCTATCTGAACTTGAGCTTTGAAAATAAAAGCATTGCCTGGCATCTCAAGGTCTGATGCTTTTCTTGGCCATCGGATTCTACACTATGTCTAGAATATTAATATTAAACTGGAGGCTGGCGATGTCCTGTTGTATTGTTTATTTGTTGTGTTCTAATAAATACCATTCTTCTACTACTTCTGCCTCTGCTACTATGATTCCCGGCTTACTAGAAAACATCACATCCTGAGGTTTGAATCTTCATGCATAATCAGCAAAAGAACTGTTAAATATATCATGATGACCTGCTGTTTTTTAGTCTCTGTCTCAACAGTGTGGGAGCAGCTGCTTCAAGACCGCCTCCTGCACAGCGGGGACAATGCTGTAAAAGACCTGGCCCTGGGGGGACAGGACCCGTGGAGCTGGTACAGTGCAGTTGTGTCATTTAAATTGGCTTTCAGCTGTGTGGGACCTGCCTACTGACAGGCAGCTACAACACAGCTGGAAGAATATTTAAAGGACATTGTTATTTAATGATAAAGATGCCCATCTTTTTACTGGATGGAATGGCACATATTCTGAGCTAATTTTGTTTCTCTGTTGTCTCTGAGTTATTTGCTTCACACACAATAAATGGGGTAAATAATTTTGAGTGTTGCTTTGTTTTCATGTCGTTTTGGCTGTACTTCCTGTTAACTTGAGTTACTCTTGGCTTTCTCCATCTCATATATTTTAAGGAGACCACAATGAAACAGGACTGCAAAAGAGTAGCGCCATTTTACCATTTTTGTATTTGATTCTTGTCATGTTTAATATTTAAAAATTGTTTCCTTGAAAGTTGGGGTTGATCAGTTTTGAGCAGAGTATTTTTAAGGACAGCTTAGGATATAGAAACCAAAAGAGAGGCATCTATAGAAATGAAACTTTAAAAAGACACTTATTGAGAACTTAGCTATTTGTGGTGGAGTACCAGATCTATAAAAGGAGCTGCGGTGGCTCAAATGGTTAAGACGCTGAACTGCAGGCTGTGGAAGGTCAGTAGTTCAGCAGTTCGAGACCCGAGTTGCCGCATGACGGAGTGAGCTCCCATCTCTAGTTCCAGCTCCTGCCAACCTAGCAGTTCGAAAGCAAGAAATTGCAAGTAGATAAATAGGTACCACTTCGGTGGGAAGGTAACAGCATTCCGTGCGCCTTGGTTAGTCATGCCGGCCACATGACCACGGAAATGTCTTCGGACAGCGCTGGCTCTTCGCTTTGAAACGGAGATGAGCACTGCAACCCTAGAGTCGGATTCGACTGGCTTTCGAGCAAGGGAACCTTTACCTTTACCAGATCTATGCTACGTAAACAGGAAGTAGGGTTGCCAACCTCCAGGTGGTGGCTGAAGATCTCCCACTATTATAACCAATCTCCTGGCAACAAATCAGTTAGCCTGGAGAAAATCACTGCTTTGAAAGGTGGACTCTATTATACTACATTGAAGTCCCTCCCCTCCTGAAACCCTGTCCTCAGGCTCCACCCCCAAACTCCCCAGGTAGTTCCCCATCCGGGGCTGGCAACCCTAACTGGAGGCAAGGACAAAGAGCTGAAATAAGAGTGTTACAGGTGAGAACTTGACAGGAATCTCTGCTAGAGAACTTAGCTACCACAAGGCAGGAAAAGAGCTGAAAGAAATCAGGCTGAGGTTAAAAATAATTGTTTTGTCAAAAACTGCCATATTTCCCTTTGTTGTGTAAGTACCTTAGTCTCTGATGCTAAGGCTGACGACCTGCAGGTGGGGCCTGGAGACCTCCCAGGATTACAACTGATCTCAAGATTACAGTGATCAGTTCCCCTGGAGAAAATGGCTGCCTTGCTGAGGCCTCACCCACTAGCCTATCCAGGCTTCAGCCCCAAATCTCCAGGGTCTCCCCAGCCCATACCTGGCAACCCTACTTTATGGCATGCAGCATGTCAAAAGCCATCTTACTCCATCAGGTAGTTGTATATTAGTTGGCTACTATAAGAAGTGTATAAGCTGTTATAGGCTTGTTGGATTGAGGCAGCCAACAGAAAAACAGACTAATTGGTGGAAGTATGAAAGCATTTTGGAGGAAAGGAGCCAGATCAGGCCTTCTGAAACTATTTTAGCTTTCCTCTTCTCTCCCACACAGCCTACTGCTGTGAGTGTGACGAGGACTATAAGGGGAGTTTCTGAGAACATGCATTTCTAAATGCATTATTTTCTGAGATGCTCTTGTGGGATATGAGGGAGGGGAAATGAGGGAGGGGACCCCACTAAATGCTTCCTCTTCTTTTTGCCGCTGTTTGTAGGAGTTTATACAGTTTTAGAGTTGAGAGGAGTTTCTTCCTTTTGCACTCATGTATGGTATTGTTCCAGATGACCCAGCTGGTGCTTATTGCCTGATGTGTACTTCTTGGATTCTATACTGCCAAGCAAGCATAGCATTTTGAAGTGTACATGCAGATTTGCTACCAGCTGTGGAGTGTCATCTTTAGCTGTTGCCAGTATGGTTGATTCTTTTTTAAATATGGGGGGGGGGGGACTGCGGTGACTGAACCAATGAAAGTTGAAATCTGTAGCCATTATCACCCTACAAGGATAAGTAAACAGAAACGTATTAGTATCTTAAAATACTGGATTGAAATACAATTTTTGTGGGCTAGAGCCCACTCATGAACCGGGATGACTGCCACAGATTTAACTGTAGACCATGGAAGTATATGTTTCAGTAAGCCATGTCTTTAAGATGTCGCAGCATTTTGGTTTTGCTGCAGCAGGCTAATACAGAATTTAATTTACGAACTCCTATTTTTCATGTACAGCAGTAGAGTTCTTGCGGTATACAAACTTGTACAAGGGTGGCCTCATTGTGAAACATTTTTCTGTCAGGTTTGTTATTAGAGGAAACAAGTAGGGGCCCTGCAAGGACTTGCAGGGGGCGTCCCAGTTCCCCCTCCCCCACTCTTCCCTCTTTCACTTCGCTGAAAGCCCCCATAGCCTCTGCCCCTTTCCCTGCTTCTTTCTCTCCTTCCCACATACATTGATTGGCTGATGATTGCTGAAAACAGAACCTCCATATTCAGAGGCACGATACTAATGATGCCAGATACTAAAAACAAACAGGATTTTTAAATCTTATCTTGCCCTTTCTGTGAATTGATCCAATACATTCGGCTGTGGACTCGAATTCTGGACCAGATGGACTTTGGACTTCTCCAACAAGGTAATTATTGTGTTCTGAAATGTCCATGTTTTTGCTGAACTGATGAATGGGCAAGAGAAGAAAGCCTGTGCAATAATTCTATTACATTTTCAAACAAGTAGCAAATCGTTACTTCCTTGCTTCCAAGAGTGCGCCAGAATATTAATAGCTTTTAAATCTGCAAGTGGACTTGAATTATACCACATTCCACTCAGAGTCTGTTAATAATAATTTGTTTAATTATACCCGTAAATAACATGAGCCATTTTAAGAACCCCATCCAAAAAGCCAAACTACTGCACGAAAGGTTATTTAGATTTGTGAAAAGTCTAGGGTTTAAGTTATTAACATCCTCTCCTTCCATTCAGCGCTCAGTGTTTGTTCTCCAGTCCACACACACACCCCTCATTTCATGAGGATGACTCCATTTTCAAAACTGCAATAGTTTTCAGTATGCACAATACTAAGAACTCTTCAATATGTAGGCAGGAACATCACAGGTCTGTTTAGTGTATTTTTATTGTAAGGGTAACAGCAATATTACTTTTTGGATGACTGCCACAGATTTAACTTTAATTTTAGGGGAAATGCCTGCAAAAAGACACTAGACAGGATCATTCAGCAACCATTCTCCATAACTACATTTGAAAGCCCATTGTTTAAATAACCGCCAAACATTATTTCCTTCCTAATTCAGAAGTATGGTGTTCATGGGACAAAGGGGAGAACTGGACATGAATTTATGAGTATGGTGAATTAGAAGTAGACAACAGCAAGGAAAATCTGCATGTATGGCTTACATAGATAGGCATTAAAGGTAAAGGTAAAGGTTCCCTTGCTCGAAAGCCAGTCGAATCCGATTCTAGGGTTGCGGTGCTCATCTCCGTTTCAAAGCCGAAGAGCCAGCACTGTCCGAAGATGTTTCCGTGGTCATGTGGCCAGCATGACTAAACACCAAGGCGCACGGAACGCTGTTACCTTCCCACCGAAGTGGTACCTATTTATCTACTTGCAATTTCTTGCTTTCGATCTGCTAGGTTGGCAGGAGCTGGAACTAGAGACGGGAGCTCACTCCGTCATGCGGCACCCGGGTCTCGAACTGCTGAACTACTGACCTTCCACAGCCTGCAGTTCAGCGTCTTAACCACTTGAGCCACCGCAGCTCCTAGATAGGCATTACAATGTTCTTATTATGGTGCCGCCACAGAGAAGGCCCGCTCTCTCCTTATCTCCTCTCAGAAGATGGGAGGGCATGGAGGAGGGCCTGCAACATGTGTTTTAACTGCCAGGCAGGCTTACATGGGAATAAAGAGTCCATCAAGTATCCTGGCATTCTGACCATTTAGGGTCAGAAAGGTTAGGAATTATGCCTGAAAACAAATTAGCAACCCATTTAGTTATTTTAAGGCTGACAGGATTTGCCCTCTGTATTCCACATTAGATAACAGTCTTGTTGCTTGATATTGTACCATCTGTAGTTTCTCAACACATAGCACTTTTCTCTAACAGGGTGATTAGAGCATGGTTAACTGTGGCCACAGCTGATGCACCAACTGAAATTGGTTAAAAGACTATGGGGAAGACCTTGGAAAGAGACACTGATGCTTGTTCAGTGCCTCTTCTACATGTACATTTGAGCCACACATTAAAGCAGGATACAAATATTTTGGGAAAAAACTCCCTTGTTTTAGATGAATGTAACCTAATCACAGCTGTGCATATATGAGAGCCAGCATAGTACAGTGGTTAAAAGCAGTGCACTCTAATCCCAGAGAGCCAGGTTTGATTCCCTACTCCTCCACATGAAGTGTGCTGGATGATGTTGGGCCAGTCACAGTTCTCTCAGAAACCTCGCAGCCCCATCTACTTCACAGGGTGCCTGCTATGGGGAGAGGAAGGGAATGTGATTGTAAGCCACTTTGAGACTCTTTAAGGTAGGAAAAAGCTGGGTATAAAAACCTGCTCTTTGTCTTCTTCCATATGGCATCTCACCTAGTGGATAGCAACTATATAACTCTTTTCAAGTTAGAAATGTAAGTTGTCTCTTGAGCCTAGTGTGGACATGGTGAGCAAATAGATGTGAAAATATCAGTAAGTAATCAACCATTATTTCCATGGAGACAATATTATTCGTATGGGCAAGAATCATGCCAGCTTTGATAAGAATCATGATGTGCATATATCCTGGACTAAAATGGATTGGGTAATGCCACCTGTCTTTTGTCTTCAAGGTCAGGAATCTGTGGGAAAACTACTAATATTAGCACTGTCCAGTGATATGATATTTTGATTTGACATAAGGAGCCATAGCCAAAGGAGGTTCCTGTCTCTCTCTCTCTCTCTCTCTCTCTCTCTCTCTCTCTCTCTCACACACACACACACACACACACACACACACACACACACACTTTTCCTAATAAGCAAAATGGGGGCTCTTGAACTGAATTCAGTGTCAAGAATATGTTGAGAAACCAATGTAGCTGCTCTTGGAAATTAATAGTACAGAAAGAAAAGAAGCAGACTGAACAATATTTTTCACATTGAAAGTACTACTGGAATGTAGAACCTGCTAGCTAGGTGGAAATACACGTTTTGTTAATCACCAATATAGACTGAATTCCTGCAAGAAAGGAGTTAAATCGCTGTGGCAGGTCCCACTCTTAACCTTCGTGTGTTCAGTAGACTGTCAGAACAGGCCCTACACATCTTCAGTCTCCACACATATGGGATTTGTAAGCATCTCTCCCTTATAATAAAGCAGTAGTGGGGACCAACGTTCTAAAATGCCCGCCTTTAGTGTTTGGCCGGAAGAACTGCCACTCAGAAGACACTGGCTGGGTTGACTGGCTGCTTTGTGCAGTCCCGCCCAGCGTTTCAAGGTCTTTTGCATATGGA
>NW_015170374.1:89955-90474 GCF_001447785.1 Gekko japonicus | reverse complement strand
AGTTGCATATGGGACTACTGTTTTCTGAGGTAACATATGTCCTCACTCACATCACTTCCCCTTTAAAAGAAACAAACCCAATAACACAATCACGCCACACCACAAAGAAGACAGATCACACCACAAGCAGAATACCTCAAGGCAAAAAATGATAGGAAAAGGTGCCAGCAGTCACCCCATTACTGCCACAGATGGTGTGCAGGTCCCAGGTTCATGTTTTAAAAGCTGCCTGGGGGACTATGGACCATTCACACACTTTCAACCATAACATACCTCATAGGGTAGTTGTGCGGATCATACGGGGGAGAGGAGAATGATGTCAGCTGCTTTGGTTCCCACTGCAGGGAAAGACTGCCCTTTCCATAGGCAGAGGCTGGTGTGTGTGTGTAAACCTGAAGACAGACAGGCAGATAAAGGTAGGCTGATGGTTGCCTGGAAAGGACATAGGGTTGAAGCCTGCTGAGGGTGGGGTCTGAGGAGGAGGAGGAAGAGGGGGACCTCAGACAGATACAGTGCCAT
>NW_015170374.1:84312-89119 GCF_001447785.1 Gekko japonicus | reverse complement strand
GCAGGAATCCGAGTATTGCAGACCAATCTATCGGTGTGCAGACTTTATGTATGCACAACCTGTCTTGACAAAGAGGTAAGAGCTACCACCTATGAACTGAGTACTGTCAGTAGAGGAGCATGCATTTTACTTTTAGGATGCTTGGTTTGGATTTGAATGGTGAGATGGGAGACCCAAAGGGAATCTTTGTCTCAGGGCATATGTTGGATCTAGGCATCCTTTCATGAATCTCCTCCCCCTCTAACAGCTCATGTGTTCCAACTGCAGTGACTGGTCATTTGTAAAGGGATGGAGTTTCTGGAACAAGAGAAAGAACCTGAATAGACTACACGGTGCAAACTGGGGAGAGAGTGTTCCTCCAAATGCACAGACATGACATAAATCCATGTGTAAAGGAAAGAGTTAGAAAAATGATTTAATCAGCCTCTGAGTTTGGTTAAGTCTACACTTTATTCCCCTGCTTTTGACATTCTTTGAAAGCTTAGAAATTTAATATACATTTAGTTTTTACCAGGCTTGTTTTCACAACTGTTTAACTCATCTGGAGTAAAAATGTTGTACTCAGTAATGGGATTAATTATATTTTATGAATTCAAAATGAAGTGCAAGCTCATATCCATATGCTGCTATAATTAAGTCTCCTCCTGCTGAGATGGGATGGAATTATATTTCTTTGAGTTCAAAGGGGGAAGGATGTTACCCAAACTTTCCTTGCATTTGTTTCCCACAAAAATCCTATTTTCCTTTTGGTCTAACTGCAGCGCTTATTTAATAATATTGCTTAATGTTGTTAGATGCCTTGATACCACATGGGCAAAAGCTGAACAAAAAGGATCTAAATAATAAGTAACAATTGCTCAGTGAGAGATGTCAGTTTCTATTCCTCCTTGGAGTGAAATCTAGTTGATGTATACCCACTTTCTACTGGGTTCCTGTTTCCCCTGCTTTTCCTTGGACTTCTCACTGTTTCATATGTGGAGGTGGGGCCATCAGGATCACTAAGGCATTACTGCTCGGGCAGGCTCCCTTGTGGCTTTAAGCACCCTGCAACCACTGCTGCACCTGGCAGACAACTGCCTGTCAGGTGTAGGAGGTGGGGAGAGTGTGTTGGAAGCCATCAGAGAGGCTGGGACAGCAGCATTACTGCACCTCTCCGGTGGTTGTTGGCCATTCTTGATTTCCTCAACTGTCATGCACTCTCTGCAGTCTCCTGTAACTCTTTTTTTTTTACCTCAAAACACTGAGCTCTGCAACTGACCCAT
Source organism: Gekko japonicus (assembly GCF_001447785.1). Lineage (NCBI taxonomy): Eukaryota > Metazoa > Chordata > Lepidosauria > Squamata > Gekkonidae > Gekko > Gekko japonicus. The sequence continues at coordinate 87,857 of NW_015170374.1, read as the reverse complement.
CAGAGAGTGGGGGGTGCAAGGAGGCAGCAGCCTGGCAGCCACATCAGAATCAATGGGGGGAGCACATTTTACCCTTTTTGACCCCCTTAGGGGTTGAATTTCTAAAAATCCCTTCTTAGCGAGCATCTACGTCACGGTAGGAATGCTGTCCCCGAGATCGGTGTTTCTAGGTCCAGGGGTTTGGCCTGGGTGTTGATTTTATGGTGAGGGGACTTTCTTTTATATAGAGAGATGTATTGTAACTGTGCATGTCTATTTGCCCTGAATTCAAGGCTTTGAGTAGTCTGTGCTTCCATGAAAGTGTAAAGAGGGAGGGGATGAAAATCCTGACATTGGATACAAAAGTTAGTACCTTGAGGATTTCCAGTTTTCAGTTTATCAAAAAGCAAGATTTTACCCCATACGACCCCATGTGGGCAATGCATTATTGGACCCCCTTAAGTCACAGAGCAACTCAGGGCCAAGTGATTACTTGATAGCTCCTTATTTTTCTACATGGCTACAAAACTAATATGTAAATCAAGCAAATATATGCACATTTGTCTTAGTTTTCATATGGTATGCAATTCAAGTTTCTTAGCAAAGAGGGCTGTTTCGGTGCAGAATTTTCTGGATGTTCCTTCTCCAGAATCCTTGACAAACACAGATCCTTTTGGTATAGCTGGCAAAGAATGCAAATTATATTATCCAGGCATAGCAGATATCTGCCCTGTGGGAGGAACACAAATACCTGGGGATGATTTTGAGTGAAACATTTTGAATGCTACCCTCCATTGTCAAACCTCGCTTTGCTCGCTTGGGTTGTCATAGTTATTGGGGGGAGGGAATTCCTACAGGGAGGGGTGCATGTGTTGAGTGAGTGCAAACCTTTGCTTTTTAGGAGCCATAAGCTTTCCTGCAAGATGTGCCTCCTTTCTCTTTCCCAGGGAAAGGTGTCCCTGAAGCTTTTGATACCAGCTTTCGCAGTAGATAACCAAACCATATATTTTCCTTTTGGTTGAGATGGCAATGCTAGGTGGGTGCTTGTAACATGTACATGGGGGAAGGGAAGAGAGTTCTGTTTAAATCACCTATATTAAGCATATGCCCGCCAAAATCTTCAGTTCTAACACAAGTGATGTTCTGGATCAAGCATATATCTCTATAAACATATCACTGCCAAAGAGAGTGTTGTTGAGAGTAACTTGACTGGGAGTCTGACACCCACACTCACACTTATCACCCTAAATCACCCTCCTGAGCTGTTTTGTTTTGATTTTAAGGAAGAAACTATATCAGATCTACATTGCTATATTAGCCATAACGTGTAGCCCTTGCACTTCCTGTCATAAAGGGGGGGGGGAATCAAAGACTATATTCCCTTTTCAGCCATCTTTACCAAATAGATTGAAAGTCTCAGTCACCAATTTCCTTTCAACCTCAAAGATTTTTCCTGTCCTTTCTGGGAAATTACACCAAGAAAAAACCCCACTAGTTTGTTTATTGTACCTTCTTCTTCTTTGTTTCATTTGACGTAGATTTTTATTCTATTCTTTCCCTGAGGCCTAAGCGAGCCGGATAACAGCGGGTAAGATCCCTCAGCCCAATAGTTCAAAATTGTTTATAAGGCCACCATAATCTAGTAGCATTTTACAAGCATTGTTTCCATTTTTTAAATAAATGGAGCTGTTTTAAGTTGGAATGAAGAGAAAGCAGTTTGGTGAACTGGACATCTAGAGTGAGAAAGTTGCTTCCCCTTCTTTCAAATCAGCAAACCAGTGAAAAGGACACAGCATGCTAGAACACTGAAGATGTTGTTGGTCGAGTATGACTCACCACTGAAGTGTCATCATAACCATACTATTATACTCAGGTCAAAATGGCACATGATGTCGTTGGAAATCCTGATGTCTTATTTTGCTCTAAAAAGCAATGGGAGGGGGCAATCTAAGTGGAGCAATGGTGACAGCCCAGAAGTAGAGAATGAATGCTCACCCAGGTTGCCCTGATTGATCTTTTCTCTCTTTCTCCCCATCCCCGTTCTCATTTTTCCTTTGTTTTTTATTGTCACCCCCCCCCATGATCAAGAACCCAGTATTTAACACCCCCACCCTTCTTTCATTTAGAAGAAAGATGACAGATCCAGTGAGTGTGCTTGCTGATGGTAGGAGTTAGGTAAGTGTTGCAGTAATAGTAGCTGCTTGTGACATGCGCACAAATGCTGAGATCAAACCCTTTGTCATTTCTTGAACAAGCATTATAATTGAGTTTCTCTCAAATTTATTGTCATGGTATAATTGTTAAATAGTGATCAAAACAAGTGTGGGAGGGAAGTGAGATTGCTCAAGGCAACATTTGGCTGCAGAGGCTTGTTTGGAGTTTGGTGCTTCAAAGTATTATCCATGGCAAGCTCATTCGCAGCTTGGCTTTCAGACTGTGCTTGGCTTTCTTGCTACCTGGATTGTTTTGGCCCAAGCCTTCTTTCCGAAATTAAAAATGTTGATGCTCAAACTCACCTGGAAGATCTTGCCTGTGATTCCTGATGGACTAAGTTGCCCAATGGGGAGGAACAAGGGGGGGAAAAGCTTAAATTATTTCAGAACCGAGTCCAAGCTCTCAAAGACCTGAGTCAGATTGAGGTGACGAGAGAGGAGGTCCTAAAACTGATAGACAGCTTAAAAACTGATAAATCACCAGGCCCAGATGCCATACATTCGAGAGTTCTGAAAGAACTCAAATGTGAATTTGTGGATCTCCTGACAAAGATATGTAATCTTTCCTTAAAATCTGCCTCCATTCCTGAGGATTGGAAGGTAGCTAATGTCACTCCCATCTTTAAAAAGGGTTCCAGAGGAGATCCGGGAAATTACAGGCCAGTCAGTCTGACGTCGATACCGGTGTAACAGGCCAGATTAACCCCCCGGCCAGAGAAACCCCGGGGTTACTCTGGCCTAGGCTAGAGTAACCCCGGGTTAATCTGGCCGGCTGTAACAGGCCAGATTCACCCCCCGGCCAGAGTAACCCCGGGGTTACTCTGGCCTAGGCTAGAATAACCCCCCCATTCACCCCCCAGCCAGAGAAACCCCAGGGTTACTCTGGCCTAGGCTAGAATAACCCCCCCAGGCCAGATTAACCCCCCCAGGCCAGATTAACCCCCCCAGGCCTGCTTTCTGGAGCTGCTGTCTTTTCCTACTAAGAGAGATACTGCCCCAGTAACCAGAGAGAACCAGCTTCTGTTGCCAGAGGCGCTGCCTTTTACTCTTGGGAAGCCCCAATACCGAGGGCACCCCACTTATAACCTGGCCCAGAGACCCACAGGACTCAGGCCAAGGAAGGCACCCAAGTCCCATGATGATTATCCTAGTGACTCTGCAAATGACAGCCTGAAGCAGAAGACACTCAAAAGACCACGTCAGGGACCAGACAATGATGACATCAACATCTCACAGACTTTCAACCCACTACCAAGTTCTGTAAGAAAGAATCTTAGCACCACTCTTGGCCTTTCATTTGTAAAGGTTGTGTACTGTGGACACACAAGGGAGCTTGGGCATCCACGGCGTATG
>NW_015170374.1:3948-83615 GCF_001447785.1 Gekko japonicus | reverse complement strand
AAATGTCAGTCGTAGTACTGTTGATATTTGGGTCTGTTGACTAATGAGATTGGATTCATACCCTGTTCTTCACTACCAAGAGGAATCTCAGATTGCCTGACAAGTTTCTCATGGACCTGAAACCCTCAGAAGCTGACACTGTGTTGGTTACACTGACATCTAAGTTACCACTCAACTAAGCCCGGGGTTACAGGTTGTTGTGTTGTGCAGTTAAAAAGAAGAGATTGGATTCAGCTGACATTTAACTTACCACTTTGGCCAGGCGGGGGTTAGTATGGGCTAGCCCAGAGTAACCCCCCGTCTGGACTAACCCCCAGGGTCACTCTGGCCTGGCCCGGCAGGGGTTACTCTGGCCAGGGGGAGGTGAATCTGGCCTGTTACAGCCGGCCAGATTAATCCGGGGTTACTCTAGCCTAGGCCAGAATAACACCTCAATAACCCCTCCGGGGTTATTCTAGGTTAGGCCAGAGTAACCCCAGGGTCACTCTGGCCGGGGGGTTAATCCGGCCTGTTCCACCGGGTTTGATTCCCCACTCCTCCACTTGCACCTGCTGATGTGACCTTGGGTCAGTCACAAGCTCTGGCACAGCTGTCCTTGAAAAGAGCAGTTTGTGTCAGAGTTCTCTCAGCCCCACCCACCTCACAGGTGGACTCTAATCTGGGAGAACCGGGTTTGATTCCCCACTCCTCCACTTGCACCTGCTGATGTGACCTTGGGTCAGTCACAAGCTCTGGCACAGTTGTTCCTTGAAAAGAGCAGTTTGTGTCAGAGTTCTCTCAGCCCCACCCACCTCACAGGGTGTCTGTTGTGGGGAGGGGAAGGGAAAGGAGTTTGTAAGCCGCTCTGAGACTCCAAGTGAAGGGTGGAGTATAAATCCAATCTCTTCTCTTCTTCTCTTCTTCTTCCACTACACCACACTTGCATTTTGGTATAGAATAGGAAAGGGGCTAGGAATATGGAAACAGAAGACAAGTGTCTGGTTACCTTCTGTCTCTAAATCAGCCAAAAAGACAAAATCCAGCCAAAGTTAAGCACTTCCTAAATCCAACTGATCTTACTTGGAGAAAGCACATTTATTGTCAAGTTTGTCTCATTGATTTTACTTTGTGCTTTTTTTCTTCCCAGGAAGTATGCTTAGGATTGTAGTCTCTTAACTCTGGCTGGATTGTTTCTAAATAATTAAGTTAAAAATCCCATCATAAACTTCCTTCCACTTGAATTAAATACTTGGAATTCTTCACAAACAAACTGGAGCATTCTTCACAGAAAAAAATGTTGCAGGTTTCTGGTGAACTAGCAAAGGGCAAAAGTTAGATCCAAATGAGTTCTAAGAATAGAGTGGTGCGTGGTGCAATGAGCTCTAATAAAGAAATATTTCCAAAGGAAACTCCAGTTATTAAATAGAAGGCCAGGAGGCTCAGCTGGTATGCATAAAGATGAATGGGAGAGACAGGAATTGCCATGCACATTTTCCCTTTGCCTTTCTCTAAAACACACACACACTCTCTCACACAAACATGTAACCACTTGTACCCAGAAATGTAGATATTTTTGCATTTGGGATTGTTGAAACTATCCCTTTCCCATGACTCAAACAGCCTCTGCAGGTCTGAAACAAATTCACAAACAACTTTCTCTGTATAAGATCCCTTTCACATGCTTCAGAGAGAGAGAGGAAAGCAAACATCAACAACATTATGTCAGATTAGTGAAGTGAAAACAAGCTGAAGAAGATGTGGGGCAACTGTGGGAACTATAGTGTTTTAGTGGCAGGTGTTCTATATGCCCCTTGGCAGACCAGCAGAATTGAGATTCCGAGCAGAAATTTTATATATGATTTAAAATTCTTCTCTTCATGCTACACCAGATGAGTTGTGTACCTCTTAAAATGTTCTTGTGAATGTCTATGTGGGGATGTCGACTAGAACTATTAGAACCTGTGTGGTTAAGCATAGATCTTGTATTAGAAACTCATGCTTAGAATCACCTATGGTTCAGCATTTCATTGACATGCAGCATTCTCCTGATGATTTCCAGTTTGTGATACTGGAAGTGCTTAAAACTCACCAATATACTTGCATAGATGTTCAAAAAAGGGTGCGACAACGTGAAGCATTTTGGATTTTTAAACTTAAAACTTATCACCCCCATGGCCTCAACCAGTCATTAGAACTTGGCTGCTACTTATGAGTTGACTAATCATTAGAGTTTAGCTGTTACTTATGAGCAGAAAGAGTGAATAGTGGTTGGTCCTTTAATTTCCTGTAACTTTAAGAACCTGACTGCTATGGTGCTCAACAGATACTAGCTACAGTATTCAAAGCCTTTAGATGCTGGCCACACCTTAAGGCTTACCGACTGTATAAGAAAATGTTCTATTGCTGATCAGGTGCCCGGTTGAGACTGATTTAATACAAGGATTGGTGAACTTTATGACCTATCAATGGCATTGTGTATTATTACAACTCTTTAAACAGTGACATTGCGAGAGCATTCTTCTTTTCCTTCTTCTTTTCAGGATTTTTGCATATATATACTATTTTGAAGGCTTCTGTACATTATGAGTGCTTTATGAAGGTATTTTTTGCCTTTCAATATAAGGGCATGGCTATAATTACTATACATGATAGTAATAGTATGGCTTACTTGTAATTGTAGTTTGATGAAGTTTTTGAAGAAGAGCCATTGAAACGAAGATTGAAATCCGGAGTCTTCATCTATCCTCTGTTTTCTTTGTACTACTTATGTACTTGTGCATTACATGCAGGGCCAGCCCAAGGTTTTTTTGTGCCCTAGGCGGGGCTACCTTCTGGCGCCCCCCCCCCGCATGTGCCCAATTACAGGGTTGCCAACATCCCGGAGCGCGCCCCAGAAAGCCCTTCTCTCCGGCTGATTTTACTCCCAAGGAGGTCTGTACGGGGCTGTAGCTTCTCTGAGACAGTTAGCTTTTGGCTGGGCTTGGACTTGGACTTGCTGTGCCCTGGGCTCCACCTGTGCACGACCGCCCTGCTGCTGGCCACCTGCTGCGGCGGGGAGGCGGTGGAGCAGCTCGCCAGAGGCCCGGGCAATGACCGCCTGCTCTCCTTTGCTGCCAGCGGGCTGGTGCTGGGCTGCCTGGCCGGCAGGACATGACTGGTGCTGGGGGAGCAGCTCCTGCTCCACCAGGGTGTGCTGCTCCTCGCCTTGACCAGCGCCCTGCGGCTGAGCACGCTGCTCTCCTGGGCGGCCTCAGACATCTCCATGCTGAGAGTCATGGCTGGGTGCTGGCGAGCATCAGAGGCCGGCACCGAGCAGGACAGGCGTCCCCCTGGCAGGCTGACCGCCGCCTTCGCTGCGCTCCTCCTGCCAGCCTGTCGTCTGTTCGGCCCTTCGTGGGAGCGCCCACCCAAGCGACGGCTCCTGCTGCTCTGGCTCCTGCCGCTGCTGCCTTCCTGTGGCCGCCCTCAGGGTGCTGCAGGGGGGAGGGGGGCGTGCTTCACATCCGGCCCTCCCTAGTCCGAGGTGTACATTGCACTGTGCACTGGAGCCAGGCGGGGAGAGGGCAGGAGGCAGAGCGTGCAGCAGCGGGGCTGGTGGCCCTCTGAAAGGAGAGAAAGAGAGAGAGACCGCGGGGAGAAGAGACCACGGGGGGGAATCGACACCCCATCCAGGGCCCGTCGCCCCATCCCAGGGCCCTGCGCTCTAGGCGAATGCCTAGTTCGCCTAGCAGGTGAACCACCCCTGATTACGTGATGTATTTTGCTATCACTGATAACTTGGTTCCTTGTTATTCCTTGTTAGTATAGTGTTACCTTGTTATATAAATGTTTTCTCTGTTGTTTTATATTACTTGGGCACTCTTTGGTCTGTGTTATTTATGCAGTGCTTATTTGTTTCATGATCCTGTGTACTGTGTTATCACACTTGCTTTGATATAATGGCTCTTAACACTAACAACAAAAGCAGTTTTGTTGATGGCTTAGAGAGGTAATTTTGGATGAGTCTCCTACTGTACTCCCCAGTTTGCTCCATGCTGTTCTAGAAAGTCCCATCACCCCAAGAACACAGCACGCTTTCTTAGTTGTGGCATCAAAACTCTGGAACTGAAAGGGGAAATGTATGAAAATCCCATTCTGTGAGCTGTGCTCAAGAACACATGAAGCTGCCTTATACCATGTCAGGCCATTGGTCAGTACTGTCTACCCTGACTGGCAGCAGCTCTCTAGGGTCTCAGGTGGAGGTCTTTCACATCACTTACTAGCTGACCCTTTTAACTGGTCAGCATTGTTTGTAAATTGGATCCAATCCTTTAAAAAACCCTGGCAATTTATTCAATCACAATGAGAATTAATTGACTTTTTTCTTGATTTTTAGCTACTGAACTTGCCAGTCATACCAGAGCACTTTTTTACTTGTAACCCCTTCCATATTCTAGCACAGTTCTGTCACTAAAATCAATATCATGTGTTAGACGCAAAGTTTTATAAATAGACATAATTATTCTAGTGCATAAACATTAAAAGCTGTGACTCACCAGATATTGTAATTGTTAAAGTATGAAACTTGCTAATTCAAATGAGTTACAGGTGAGACAGAAATGATACACAAAACTCCTATCTTTCACACATTTTAATGTCAGTTCACATCCATGGCTTTTGATCTACTGATAATCTCTCTCTCTCTTTCTCTTTCTCTCTCTCTCAAAGACCTTCTTCACTTTGTGATCTTAGCCACTCAAGGATCACATAGTAAACATTCTAACACCATGTAAACAATAAAATTTAGCTTCATGGTGATGTCACTGAAGGCATCTTCCTTCCCATTTGTTCTTACTCTGAACGGAAAAAGGAAGAGGTAATATATCCCCATTGCCCAGGCTTTGCTGATGGTTTCAAAGCCTGCCAGCAGTAAATAGCAATATTTTCATACAATGTCTACTGCAGATTTTTCATACCTTGCATCTCTGTGGTGCAATTCATCTGGATGGGCCAGAAATCTACCCTTTTGGACAGTGCAGGTATGAAAATAATGCAGAGAAAATCAATATGGAGTGATGCAGAAGAATGACTTCCAGACTGAAAGCCCAACCTGGACTGTAGTCTTAAATTTGATCTGAATCTTTGCAATTCACTCCCAGTCATTCTTTACAGCAGCATCACACTGAGGTTTCAGCCTGGAGCCTTTTCAAGTGTGTGTTCCAACTAAATAAAACACACACACACACACAAAGGATTGCATTTACTTCCTGTCCCACAATGGGATTTATTTCCATGGGTGGGGGTGGAATAGACATTGCCTTCTCCTTTGGAAGTACAAATACTATAAGCAGTATTGTCTCACAAGATGACCCAGCCACTCCGGAACTGTGATCCTTTTTTCTCAAAAGGAGAGAGAAGGTCCAGAGGGATAGAAAAGTAGAAGAGAAAGTGTATTTGTTTTGTAGCAGTGTAGAATGGATAAAAATCCTTCATTCAAACCGAAACAAAAGGGAAGAAATGGGGAAGAGAGATTAGTAGGGAGACTCCTCACAATTGCTGTGCTGTGCTGTTCTACAGATTGCTGTTGTGAAAAGCAGCCGTACATGGAAATGTTTTAAAGTGCCCAATAATATATTGACTACTTGCAAGAGATTTCTTTTCCACATAAGGACCTGATTGCTTGTCTTCTTGAAGCACCTCAGATTACAAGTTTCTTTTGAAAACATATTTAGCATTATCCAGCCAACAGTGAGTAGTTTTCAAAAAGTCAATAGCAATTATTGAAGCATGTGCTTTTAAATCAATAGGATGTTTACGAGCTTGACTTTGCCAGGATTGTGCCTATATCAATGTAGGGGTAGTGTGAAAGGGGCTGAAGGACACCACAGCTCAACTTCTCTTGTATGTGTACCATGGATACATTTCTGGGGTAGCTGGCATGTCCATTCCACGTCACTCCAACTCCTATATTTATATTATTTATTTCAGAGTTCAATATCCCACCTTTCCACCATTAGATATTACAGATGACTTACATCTAGACAACACCTGGGGTAAAGGTCCTAGGCTGGCTTGGTGACAGTTATAATCTTCACAGTAGGGAGCTTGCTGGAATTGCCCTCCTTGCTTGCTGATGACAATGGCAATCCTGGAAGTCTTGATGATGGCAGTGGGGCAAAAAGCAGGCATCGTCCAGAAGCACCATCCCTGATCTAGAAGAAGAACAGGTAACTTCTTAGATTGGGCTACCACTACAGCACAGGACTGGTGGCAATTAGAATATTCACAGACCACAGGCTGTGTGCCAGACTGCATTTGACTTTACCTCAGTCATTCCTGTTCCTGTTATAACGGGGTAGTAGATATTTATTTTTTTATTTCTTCACATTTATAGCCCGAACTTCCCAGAAGCGGGCTCAGGGCAGGTAACAACACTTCATTTATACAAAATATTAGTCAATACAATAAAATTAAAATTTTAAACATCATAATAAATATTAAAATGGTAGTCGCAGCTGATAACAAAGAAATTTTCTGGTTATGGGAGGTTCCTGGCCATAGCCGGTAGTTGTTAACAGAGTGACAAACACCTCAGGGAGACCATATATGGATGTCCGCTGCCTCAGCCAAAAGACTGGCTGAACAGCTCCATCTTGCAGGCCCTGCAGAATTGAAGTAGATCCCACAGGACCCTGATCTCAATAGGGATCATGTCCCACCAGGCAGGGGCCAGGGCAAAAAAGGCCCTGGCCCTGTTCGAGGCAAGATGGACGTCTTTTGGGCCAGGGACTGTTTCTTTGCAATTTGCACTTTGAACATCAAGACCAGTCTGTTGACTCTCACAGTAGACCCTGACCTTCTGTTAAAAATAGATGTGTTTACCCTGTTAAGGTAGCTAAATAAAATCCTCATACAATTAGCTTAAGTAAAATCACAATGGAATTGAATAATGTGTATATAGAGGGTTGTGTAGCTCATTTGATTTACAGGAGAAAGTCTGTGTGAGAAGAAGTCACAAAATCACCGGCACAGTCCTATGAGGAAGAATTGAACACTATAGAAACAATCCATGGTATGTATTTCAGTGAGAAAGAGTTAGCATTCTTCCAGTGAAATCATAAGAAGATAACAAGAGCCTGATGGCTCAGACCAGTGGTCCATCTAGTCCAGCATCCTGCCTCATGCAGTGAACAAACAGTTCCTCTGGAGGGCCAACAATAGAGCATAGAGGCTGAGACCTTTCCTTGATGTTGCCTCCTGGCACCAGTATTCAGAGGTTTACTGCCTCTGAACATGGAGGTTACCTTTAACCCCCAGCTTTCTGCTGCCTGCTGCTTTTCACAGCTATTTCATCCCCTGCTTTCTGGTCCCCACGGTGGTGAGCAGAAAGCAGGGGTTCAAATGGATTGGAGTCAGTTAAACCCCTGCTTTCTGCTCCACTCAAAGCCACTGAAGCCAAACTATTTTTCATGAAACTGTTTTCATGGGCCTCCATGAACTGCATCAAAGTTTGTGAAAGTTCATGGCAGTTCTTCAGTTTGCAAACATTGCTTCATGAACCACAAACAGACCAAAATTTGTGATGAACTTTAGTTTGTCAGCTGGTTTGTGCCATCCCTACCCGTGAGTTCTTGTACTGTGAGAAAGGGAGAAAAGTACTTCTTTCTCTATCTTCTCTATCTCATACATAATTTTGTGAACCTCTATCATGTCACCCCTCAGTCATTGTTTCTCCAAGCTAAAGAGCCCTAACCTCTTTTAACTTTTCTTTATAGGGAAGGTGTTCCATTCCCTGAATCATTTTAGTTGCCCTTTTTTGCACTTTTCCCAATGCTATAATATCTTTTTTGAGGTACAGTGATCAGAACTGTACACAGTATTCCCAGTGAGGCCACACCATAGTTTATACAGGGAGATTATCATACTGGCTGATTTGTTTTCAGTCCCTTTCCTAATAATCCCCATCATATAATTTGCCTTTTTTTATTGCAGTCCCACACGGAGTCCACATCTTCAGGGAGTTATCTACTATGACTCCAAGATCTCTGTCCTGGTCAGTTACCACCAATTTGGACCCCATCAACGTATATATACGGTTAGGAGATTTGGCTCCAATGTGCATTACTTTGTACTTGCCCACAGTGAACCCCATTTGCCACATTGATGCCCACTTGCTCAGCCTCGACAGATCCCTCTGGAGCTTCTCATAGTCCTCCCTGGTTCTCACTGCCCTGAACAAATTAGCATCATCTGAAAACTCAGCCACTTCACTGCTTACTCCCAACTCCAAATCATTAATGAGCCCTGTGGTACCCCACTGCTGACTACTTTCCACTGTGAAAACTGCCCATTTATACTCATTCCCTGTTTCCTGTTAATTAACCAGTTTCAAAGGACTTGTCCTCTTATCCCATGACTGTTGAGTTTACATTCTGGACATCAAGTACTTAGGAGTCTTTGATGAGGAACTTTATCAAAAGCATTCTGGAAGTCTAGGTAAGCAAATTTACTGGATCACCCTTGTCCACATGTTTGTTCACCCACACAAAGAATTCTAAAAGGTTAGTAAGAACAGATCTTCCCTTACAGAATCCATGCTGAATTTTCCTCAATAGCCTTTGTTCAAAAATGTACCTACTAATTCTATCTTTAATAACAGATTTAATCTTTAATAATGGATCTCCCTTTAGTCTTCTCTTTTCTAAACTGAAAAGTCCCAGACTCTTCAGCCTTTCCTCATGGGAAAGGTGCTCCAACCTTCTAATCATCTTTCTTGCCTTCTTCTGTAGTTTTTCCAGCTCTGCAATGTCCTTTTTGAGATTACAGTGACCAAAACTGCACACAGTATTCCAAATAAGGCTGCACCATAGATCTGTACAGGGGCATTATAATATCAGCCATTTTATTTTCAATCCTTTTCCTAGGAGTCCCCAACATAAATTTTGTCTTTTTACTGCTGCAACATACTGGGTTGACACTTTCATTGAGCTATCTGCTACAACCCCAAGATCTTTTTTTTCTCTTACTCTCAGCAAGTTGAAACCCCATTAGCCTGTACTTGAAGTTGGGATTTTTTGTTTCAGTGTGCATCACCTTATACGTAGCAGCATTGAACTTTATCTGCTACATTGTTGTCCACTCAGCCAATTTGTGGAGATCCTCTTGGAGCTCTTCACAGTCATCCTTGGTTTTTACCATCCTGAATAATTTTATGTCATCTGCAAACTTGGCTACTACAAACTTGGGGCAGATCTTCCACTTTTAAAAAGAAGCCTCTTTACTTTCTATAGCTTCCTTGGCTTGCATTGTTAACCATTCAAGCATTCTTTAAAACTTGGCAGTGACTTTCCTAACCTGAGGAATACATTCTATCTGGAATTCAATTAGTGTGGTTTTAAAAAACTTCCAAGCATCCTCTAGGGATTTGACTCTGTTGTATTTCCCTTTCAGCTTCTTTTTAACTATTCTCCTCATTTGTGTAAAGCTCCCTCTTTTGAAATCACATGTTACAGTTTTGATCTTTAGGAGTAACTTTCCATTGATGTAAATGCTGAACTTAATAGCATTGTGGTCACTGTTCCCAACTGGTCCAACAACCTCTACATCTCGCACCAAGTCTTGAGCCCCACTCAGAACCAAGTCCAAGATCACTACCCCTCTGGTTGGCTCTGTGACCAACTGTTCCAGTACACAGTCATTTATGCTGTCGAGGAATTTTATTTCTGCAGTATGACTTGAGCACGTGTTTACACAGTCAATGTGAGGATAGCTGACATTTCCCAGTATCATAACATTATCTGCTTTAGTCATTATTTCCTTCTTCATCTTGAGTTCAAGAATAAAGGGTTGATCGGTACACTTTTGAGTAATGATCTGAGCCCAGTATTTCCACCCATATCACTTCTGTTGAGGGGTTCATTCCGCTGATGTTTTTTGACTTATTTGATTCTATGTCCTCTTTGATGTACAATGCAATGCTCCCCCAACCTTTCCCTCCCTATCCTGCCTAAGAGCTTATATACAGGATTAGTTTGTCCCACAGATTTCCCTCATGCTGCCATATTTCTGAGTTACCCACTATATCTAAATTGTCATTTAGCACCAAGCACTCCAGCTCCTCTGTCTTGGCTCAGAGATTTCTAGCATTGGCCTATAGACATTTAAAACGTATTTCCCTCTCCGGCAATCCTCAGTTAGCTTTAAAGTGCTTAATGTAGGTAGGATTATTCCTCATTAGTTCAGCACCACTTTAAGGCTACAAATGGGTGTCCAAATGCCAGAATGCATATCAGAGAACCAATAAGAGTTCTGTATTCACAATGGTCCTCTGCTTTTGCCTTGGCATTTCACTGCTGTGCATTGTCAGATGAAATCAGTAAGAAATGGAACAAGAAACGATTGTCCAAAGCCCCCTTAGCCCTGGCATCTTCTATGTCTTTTTTGGCCAACAGGAGCCATGATGGGAGCACAAATGAGTGTTGGGCACACAAAGTTTGTAACTGTTTCACATGCTAGGAACAGGATATATGATAATGGCTTGTACTGATGCAAATAAAGCTGATAATAAGGCTGGGTGGGAAGTTCCTACATTTGTAATTCATTATTTTTCTCCTTCCTGTTTCCTTTCCCCAGTTTGAACTTGTTACAGAGTTCAGTTGCAATGCTAGGACATAATTCAGGCAAAGTCAAGCTTTCAGTTGGAGAGGTGACATGCTTAGAATTAATGGGACTTCCAAGTAAAGACTTGCATTTGGCTAGGTCATGCCTTTAAATGTTCTTAGATATTTGACTTACTGCATTGAGGAAAAGAAGAAAGAGCTGCTAGAGATTAAATGGCAATGATGTAAGAGATTTTTCTCTTTGCAGCCCAAATTCTGCAGTTTTATGGGTGTAACCAGAATGGCATCACAAAGTACCATATGCAAAATCAACAGATGCCTGTCCAGATCTCCATTCTCCAGGCAGTAGCTAATTGGACTGAAAGGTAATGGCTGTTGCCAAAATAGCCATTTCATATTTCCACTCACTTTTGTGGTTCTGCCACAATAACTAGCATTCCTCATTGTTATCCCTCCCTCCCCTTGAATCTGCTTTACTAGTGGCATAACAAGGTTAGATACAAAAAGAAGCCATTCCAGTGTTACGTGCAGTCTGGGCATCAAGTATTTAGGAAAAATGTTGTTTTTAATAAAATGAGAAATCATTCTCTACACCACAAAATCTCTTGTAGTTCCAAGGCTACCCTGAGATCTTCACCAATGAAACTGCTTTTTTCCAGAACTCCTGTAATATTACACTAGAAGTGCAAGAAATACCAATAAATGCTTTTTTCCCTTGGAATTCCATAATGTGTTGCCTGTACTTATCCATTCCACCTGGCTGATTCCACTATGGCTTTACTTGTTAGATCTTGGAAAACTGCAAGAAACATTTTGGAGTAATGGGGGGAAAAGACACCAGTGGCACCTTAAAGACCAATACATTTATTGTAATCAAAGCTTTTTATGGGCCTGAGCCCAGTTTGTCTGATGGACTCAAGTCCATGAAAGCTCAAGCTACAGTCTGTTTGTTAGTCTTTAAGGACTCTTCTTTTGTTTTCACAGTAATAGGCTAATACATCATCATCTTTGTAATGAAAGAAGGAAAAGAGGAGCTGGGGAAAGGGAGGTGATAATTAGGCTTAGTCAAGAGGCCAGCGCTTGACAGCGCTTAGTCAAGAGGCAGAAGAACGGACAGGGAACCCAAATATATGCCTCAGTTCTTTCTGTGGCACATGTGAGACTTCAACTACTGCTGTGATAGGGCTCCAAGACAAACAGCTTCAAGAAGATCAGCATTCTTATTTTAAAAATCAGACTACTTCAAATACGGTTTGGAAGCAAAACATTAAATTTGTTACCCATGCTGAAAGCAACTGGAAGTAAAAACACAACATAGCTGTGTAAAACAAAATGAAGTAATAATAATGATCTCAGAAATTTGTTTTGGGCTTAGCATTGTTATCTAACTCTTTCAACCCTATTTGGGCTTTTTAGCATTCCAACAGCAGCAGTTCTATCAGTCTGTTGGGAAACACAATTTAAGGGCTCTTTCTTTTTCCTGAAGAGTGGCAGTTAATTTAGAAACACAGAAAACATAGAAGGGACCTCAAGAGTCATCTTGTCCAACCCCCTGCAAAATGCAGGAAATTCACAACTACCTCCCACCAGTGTTCCCTCTAAGCTGAGTTAATGTGAGCTAGCTCACAGTTTTTTAGCCTCTGGCTCATACGTTTTTGTCTTAGCTCAGGAAGGATGGCTCCAGAGCCAACTAATTTATGCACTAGCCAAATTGCTAGCTCACAACTTTAATGCCAGTAGCTCACAAAGTAGAATTTTTGCTCACAAGACTCCACGGCTTAGAGGGAACTCTGCCTCCCACCCACCCCCATTCCCCCAGTGACCCCCTGCTTTATGCCCAGAGGAAGGTAAAAAACCTCCAGGCTTCCTGGCCAATCTGGCCCTGGAGGAAAATTCCTTCCTGAACCCAAAGTGGTGATTGACATTACCCTATGTAAGACAGGGCCACAAAAGCCAAGCACTGGCTCATCCCTTGTTCTGAATTATTGCATCAAAATGTCTGGGCTGTTGCAAAGTTGAGTATGCTTTTCAAGTGTGTATCTATAAGCTGCAAACCTACTTTTGATTTATTGACATTCACCACAGAAATCTCATGCTCAGAGTTCTGAGTCTAGGACCCAGGTTAAAACATGAAATGGCTGAGCGAGTGAGAGAGTCTGGCGAAACAAGCTATGATGGAGCAGAGGCAGCAAACACGGAAGCAGGAGATTGTCAGTTCCACTGCAGGCCTGATATCCGGGAAAAAGCCCGGGGGGGGGGGGGGTGATTCGGCCCCCGGGCCACATGTTTGACACCCCTGGTCTAGATTCCTCAGACCAAGCTCAGGTCCCTGCAGCCACATAACAAATGTGGGAAATGACTTTTTAAAAGTAAAGGAGAGCCCAAATTGGCATGGAATGCTGCCAAGGGGGAAGAAGTGTGCTTGCCTCCTGGAGCCATTTTCCTGCATGGAAGCAACTCCCCCCCCCATGCTATTTCCCTGTTGTTTTTTTCTTCTTCATATGCACAGAATACTCCACATAGACCTGCAAAAATAGGGAAAAAACTCCCCCTCAGCACTGTTTCTGTGTAGGAAAATGGCTGGGGGAGGAAAGCAGGAGCCCTTCCTCCACCCATAGTGACTTTCTAAACCAGTTTGGACTGTTTTTTATTTTTTAAAAGCCATTTCTCAAAACTGTTATATGGTTGTGGAGAACCCAACTCTTAAAACATCCAAATGTCTAGTTCGGTCCTTAGCCTCAGGCACAAGGAAAATAGTCAATAGAAATGGACTGCCAGTGATGAGAAACAATGTCGTTTTTTCATGAAGCCTGTGACTCAAAAATGTATATAGAAGTTGAGGGCCCACAAGGACTTGTGTGGGGGTTCTCATCCCTCCTCCCCCACTATTTCCTCTTTCGTTTTCCTGACAGCCCCATAGCTTCTCCCCTTTTCCTACTTACTTCCCTCCCACTAGCCAACCTACCTTTATTTACCACCCTGTCTTCAGCTTTTCCTCCTTCACTCCCTTAGCAGCCTCTGCCTGGGAAAACTATGGCCCATTTGCATGTTCCAGTCACCATGCCTGGCCAAGTTGCACAGTGGCAAACCCATAAAATTTGCAGGGATGGATCTCATTTCCCCTTGTATCTCCTTCCCCACACTATATACTCTTTCCTTCCTCATGACAAGCCCCGTATTCTCATCTTTTGTTGTTCCCTTCTCTCTTTTCCACTCACCCACCAACCTACCATACATCTGTTCCAATCTTTCACTATATGTATTCTTTCATTTATACCCAACTGTTCTTCCCAATGGGGACCCAATGTGGCTTACATACATTATTCTTCTCTGCACCATTTTGTCTTGTCAGCTTGCGGGGAGGGCGGGATAAAAAATGTCAAAAATAAAAAAATAAATAAAATAAAAAAATAATGTGAGGTGGTTTAGGCTTAAAATGTGTGACTGGCCCAAGATCACCCAGTGAGTTGCCATTGCACAGATGTGAGTCTGAAACTCTAACCACACTGGCTTTCATGGAGTGGCCGCTGTTGAACAGTAGCAAGCATCTGGGCCTGGGTAAGTAATGCAAGTTATGTGCTAGCAAGTCACTCCATAGCTGCTGCCAGTCCTGGGCTTGATGATTCCTCCCTGACCTGGAAAGTGCCCTGCCCATTTCCCCTACCTCTTGCTGACAGAAACCAAGGCTTGAAGTTTGGCAGTATTCTATGGTTGCCCAGCAACAGCCATGAATGGCATTTGTTTCTTAAAGCTACAGGTGCTGATTTTATCATTTTGGATAGTTGAATCCCCCCCCCAATTATTTTGTAAGAGTTTAGATTTGTCAGCAAACCTAGGGCAATGTTCAGGTTTGTATAAATATCTGTCTTGTATGTTCATGACTCCAATCTCCAGATTTAAGCAGCCAAAGATCTAGCCATGTTGAGAATTAGATTTATTGAAAATATGATATAAAAGTAGGGATGGGCACAAACTGGGAAAATACAGTTTGGTTTGTGGTTTGTGATGTGCCCCATTCATGAATTTTTGGCCACCTTACAAACTGGTTTGGATTTACAGGGTCCAAGTTACAGCACCCCAAAGAACGTGACCCCAGGAAAGTGCTTTCTGTGGAAATGACGACCTGTCATTACCCCAGAAAGCACTTTCCTAGGGTCACATTCTTTGGGGGGCTGTAACTCAGACCCTGCAAATGCAATCCTCACTAAACTTGGAGGGCAGGTAAAGGAGAGTCAAATAGAGATCTCTTCCAGGATTGGTATCTCTAGCTTGCACAGGATCCATTCTATACACTCCTGAATCTGCATCTGTCAAAATGACCACCTATCAGCTGTCATTTTAACAGGGTTAGGTTCAGGAGGTTCAAGAATGTATAGAACAAAACCTGTGCAATCTAGAGACACCAAACTTGAACGGCATGTAAAGGAGCATCCGGTAGAGGTCTGCTCCAAGTTTGGTATCTCTGGCATGCACAGGACCTATCCTTGACACTCCTGAACCTCCTGAATCTGCTTCTGTCAAAATAACAGAGGTTCAGGAATGTATAGAATGGATCCTGTGAAAGCTAGAGACATCAAAATCACAGGGGACCTCCCCCAGATGCTCCTCTACGTGCCCTCCGAGTAGTTGCTTTGAAGTTTTGTAAACATTTTTATTGAGAGAAGACTATCTTTCTGGAAACGTATCTACTCACAAACCAGCACAAACCTCCAGGAACAATGTCATTGTTCGTGGAAAGTTCATGATGAGCACCCTGCCATGAACTTCACTTCGTGAACCATGAATGAGCAAAATTCATGATGAATTTTACTTCTTGGTTTGGTTCATGCCCATCCTTCTATAAAGCATAAAGTACTCTGTTTTTATCTTCAGTGAACAAAACATTTCTACAGGGATGAAAGTTTCTTTAATTGACATCCTTGTTTTTATTAACATCTCTTCTAAATTATTACACTGCTCTTTTATTTTTCAGTCCTGGGATTGCACATATGCAGATTTTCACTCTCCATTCATTCCCACTCAGCAGTTAGCTGTTGGTCAAGATCTTGTGTTGTGGATGGTGACATTTTCTGTAAGGATGCTTCACACTTGCTGTCGTTTCCATGGTGAGGGGCCTTTTGTGCTGACCACCCACTCTGTGCCATTCTTCCTTGTGCACAACATCTTGGAAAGCCATATACTTTCATCAGTTCTTGTTACAGGAGTTGCTATCTTGGGAGGAAAATAAACAAAACTGGGCATTTCCAGCAACAGCAACTATATTTTTTCAAACAAATAGAGGCCTTGAAGTTCTAGGACAGGGCAGGACTTACAAATTACTCTGCCAGTTGTCATCACCTAGAATGGGACAGGTTTGTAAAACTGAGAAATATTGCTTTTGGATTGTTAGAGAAGCAAGATGTCAAATTTGTTACACTTATAAGATGCTCAAATATGTTCTATCATTTTAAAACTTTTTTTACATGTAAATCAGACTGCAGTTGCAATTCAGTTTCCCTAAAGGTCATTTTCCTGCCACTTTCCTCTCATTTCTCCTTTTCTAAATTCAATGTAAATGATTTAGAGGGAAGTTAAGAGATGCTTATGCTCAGAAGTATACATTGCTTTTGCAGCTAAATTGCTGGGAATTGTGGAAGTCACAGGAGCTGCATTGATGTCTCTTATTGGCCAATGAACTACAATATGACTAAAGGTGTGCACTGCAATTTTTCTACCACATAAATGGTCTTTTAAAGTTCATTACCAACTAAAATACCCCTCAGTGATCATCTATGTAAACAAAGCATTTTCTAAAATGTTTTATTCCTCCAATTAGAAGGACTGGAAAGAGGGTCAGGATTCACATATTAGCATTTAGATTTGGTTAAAGAGATCACTAGGTATAGAATATGATGGAAGCTGAAAGTGCTCATTAGGATTCTTTTAAAAATATTTTGAGTTGTATGATGTAGAATTGGTTACAGCTCTTCTGACAACTGAAAGAACATGTATAGTAAGTGTAATCAAAGAATCCACCATAGATAACTGACTGGTATAAGAGAACAGAACATGTGATATTCATGACAAAAATGATTTATAAGAGGAAGGAAGAAGGCTTTTTGTCAGTAAAGGACCTCTGTTAAAATTGGATTTTATTTCTAGAATGCTGGAATGCATTTTTTTTAATTCTGTAAGACCTCATGTGTTGCTTTTTCTAACATATTTTTAAAACATTCAAATATTAGCTGAACGTATTTAGAATCATAGAGGTAAGAAATCAGTAATGGAAACATGTAATTTTTAGCATGTAGTGTACTTTGTCTAAAATTTTGGACATTGATTTCAGTTGTGGGAGGAATGGCTAAACAAGTAATTCAAACAACAAATAATGACAGCATCCTCAATTAATATATTTGTTGTGATTCTCCAGTGCCATGAATTAAAACAGGTAGTATTATATAACTTTTACTTCTATTAGCCATCCTATTCTTTGCTATGCTGTGCTCTGAAAAATCTCTGCTAAAAAATCTTTCCCCTCTAAATCTAACCTGTGCTATTGGATAAAAGTTATTCTCCAGTAAAGGACCAATTGTTTGTTTAACACCCGCTCCAACTATATTTTTTGGCATCTTGCAGTGCAATTCTATGTGGAACTACTCCCATGACTATTGAAATCAATAGGCTTAAAGTAGAGAGTTATGTAAAGGTTTGCACTGCTGATCAACTTCATATCTGTTGAGCTGCAGTTTCTGTCTGCATGGTACCCTCCCCACAATCGCCTTTTCCCTTTCCTGTTTCTACTTTTGCCTTTTATTGTTTTGTTGATCTCAGTTTCGAGCACATACGTAAAATTATCTACCATTATTTTTTTAAAAAATTGCATAAACATCAATTTAAGTGAGCAAAGAAGTAGACATTAAAGTGAGGATGGAAAAGTGCTCACTAAAATGAGCATGGAAAATAAACACCGCTTGTCCTAGACACTGGTGTGGTGATGATTCTAAATGATCCCAGCATGGAAGAAACTGTAACATCAGTTTTATGCTGATGCAACATTTATTCTTATGTTATTTTAACATTTAAGATAAGACTCATTAACTTTTTTTTAAAAAAGTAATTCATACATCTAGAATTATTTATTTATTTATTTATTATTCAGATTTATATCCCGCCCTCCCCAACAGGCTCAGGGCGGCTAACAATGGCACAAAGCCATAATAAAACAGTTAAAAGCAGAATAAAACAATACAACGAAACAAGTTCCAGGACAACACTGCCCTCCGATCTTCAGCCCAAGGCCATCATGCACCCCGTTGGCAACCCGCACTTTGAGGTAGTTCCAAGATGGGTTCTGGAAGATGGACCCAGAACAACGAAACAAGTTCCAGGACAACACTGCCCTCCAATCTTCAGCCCAAGGCCATCATGCACCCCGTTGGCAACCCGCACTTTGAGGTAGCGGTGCAGTGGTGGTACAATGACAGCAGTGGCTCTTACTCAAAAGCCTGGCAAAAGAGCTCCATCTTGCAGGCCCTGCGGAACTGCACAAGGTCCCACAGGGCCCGGATCTCCTCTGGGAGCTCATTCCACCAGGTAGGAGCTGCCTCCGAAAAGGGCCTGGCCCTGGTCACCATGAGTTTGACGTCCCTGGGGCTTGGGGTAACTAAAAGATGTTGGGCCCCTGACCGTAGTGCCCTTGGGGGAACATATGGAGAAAGGCGGTCCTTCAGGTATGCCAGACCCTGGCCATAGAGGGCTTTAAAGGTAAGAACCAGCATTTTGAAGCGAATCCGGTACGCTATTGGCAGCCAGTGCAGTGCCTTCAGCACAGGCCGGGTATGGTCTCTCCTAGAGAGACCCATCAACAGCCTGGCTGCTGCATTCTGCACTAGCTGCAGCTTCTGAATTTGCGACAAAGGCAGCCCCAAGTAGAGAGCGTTAACAGTAGTCCCACCTCGAGGTGACCGTTGCATGGATCACTGTGGCCAGGTCATTGCGGTCAAGGAAGGGAGCCAACTGCCGAGCCAGCCAAAGATGATAAAAGGCCGACCTGGCAGTGGCTGCTACCTGGGCCTCCATCATTAAAGAGGAGTCCAGGCGCACACCCAAACTCCTAACCCCCAATGCTGGCACCAAAGGCGCCCCATTGAAGGTTGGGAGGGGGAGTCCCAGCCCCAAACCCACCCGACCTAGGCCCAGGACCTCTGTCTTTGCCAGGTTTAGCTGCAGCTGACTCAGTCTGAGCCATCCAGCCACAGCTTGCAATGCCCGATGAAGGTCATCTGGGTTGGAGTCCGACCGGCCACCCAACATCAGATAGAGCTGGGTGTCATCCGCATATTGATGACACCCAAGCCCATACCTCCGGGCAATCTGGGCAAGGGGGCGCATGTAGATGTTGAACAGCATCGGGGACAGCACTGCCCCCTGAGGCACCCCACAATCGAGAGGGTTCCTCTGGGAACGCTGATCCCCAATCGCCACCCTTTGTCCCCAACCTTGAAGAAAAGAGGCAAACCACTGGAGGGCAAGCCCCTGAATCCCCACTTTGGCAAGGCAGTGAGTCAGCAACTGGTGGTTGACCATATCAAATGCGGCTGACAGATTGAGCAGCAACAGTGCCACCACACCGCCTCAATCCAGATGCCTTCGGAGGTCATCAGTCAGGGCGACCAGCATCGTCTCCGTCCCATGACCCAGGCAAAAAACAGACTGGAAAGGATCTAGGACTGAAGCATCCTCCAGGAAGCCCTGTAGCTGTATCGCCACTGCCCTCTCGATGAGTTTTCCCAAATAGGGCAGATTGGACACCGGGCCGGTAGTTGGCCAATTCGGCCGGGTCCAAAGACGTTTTTTTCAGGAGGGGACAGACCATTACTTCCTTGAGTGCCCTGGGGAACTGTCTTGAAGGGCCAGGTACAAAACAATCTCCTCCTTTTTTTCTGTCACAGGTGCCTCCATTGTAGGAAGATGCTTAACTTGCCACCTCCCACCCTTTTGTGATTCATCCAGGCCACCACAGCAGCCCTTTTATGGTGGAGCCTGTTCTCAAAATCCCAGAAGCACTCACAAGCAGCATTCACTCTAAGCTGAGTTAGTGTAAGCTAGCTCACAGTTTTTTTAGCCTCCAGCTTGCACATTTTTTGCCTTAGCCCAGGAAGGGATGGCTCCGGAGCGAACTAATTTCTGCAGTAGCCAAATCGCTCCCTCACAACTTTAATGCCGGTAGCTCACAAAGTAGAATCTTTGCTCACAAGACTCCACAGCGTAGAGGGAGCATTGCTCACCAGCTGAACAAAACTGAAGACCCCTGTGGGTTAAGTGTTAGATCGCGCTAACAAAGGAACCGTAGAGTGATTCAGCAAGTGATTCAGCTTTATTTAGAAGTAACGAACAAGCACTAACTCAGTAAGAAACCAGAACAGAAAACAGTGGGAGCTTATGCTCCTTTTAAACATAACCGGGCTAATGTAGCCACGCCTATTTACAAATAACAACCAATGAGATTGCTAGAATAAAGACCAATGGGAGTCTTTCCCTCCTAGGGAATGGTATCGTTCTGATTGGTCGCTGTTACGAAGCGACCAATAGGAAGTTCGCTCAGAGGAGCCCTGGTCTGGCTCGAAGCTTAACATGGGAGTCCTATGAGGTGATTCATGTAATCATTTCAATACATTACAATTCCTCCCCCCTAAGTTAAGCCATCATCCCAATTGTTTTATTATTTACAAACATGCAATCAACCTTTGTACATCAGTTATTCCAACAGTATTTACACTCATAGTCCTTCAGATAAGTCGGCATTTGCCGCGAACGCTGGGACCTGCGGAGCGGTGCAGGCTCCATGGGCAGACAAGGTTGTGGGTCAGAGTGGGGTTCACTACAGCCTGGATCAGGCACAGACTCGACTGGGATTTCAGCCCCGCACACAGGGTTCTGCCCTGACTCGGGGACAGTACCGGGCCTTTCGGTACTCACCGCCTGCTCTGGGGGTGTCCACTCGACATCAGGGGATTCAGCCGTCGGAGAGTCAGCGCTGTCCCTAGCCCAACGTCTCCTTAACTGATCTATGTGGCGCCGCCATATTCGACCGTCAGCTAACTGCACCACATACATTCGAGTACCCACAGAGTCGGATATAACCCCAGGAAGCCATAAGTGCCCGTTTGCATAATTTCGTGCGAAAACCTTGTCCCCTTTTTCAAACATGCGCACCTTCGGTTGCGCCGTGGTACGCTCGGATTGCTCTTCAGTGAGGTCTGGGTGCATTCGGTTCAAACGGGTCGTGAGTCTCCGCCCCATTAACAATTCGGCCGGACTACGGCCTGTAGCACTACAGGGGGTGGTGTGCTGCAGCAAAAGAAAGGAGCCCAGCCTCTGGCTCCAGTCCCCTTCGTCCATTTTACCCAGGGCCTCTTTGGCCGTCCTGACCATCCGTTCGGCTTGGCCATTAGATGCCGGATGGAAAGGGGCCGAAGTCATTTGGCGTATGCCATTACTCGTGAGGAAGAGCCTAAATTCCTCAGACACAAATTGAGGCCCGTTGTCACTGACGATGACGTCAGGCAACCCGTGGGTGGCAAAAAGTCGGCGGAGCGCATGGATCACAGCAAGTGATGTGGTCGATTTCATATGCACGACCTCCAGCCATTTGGACATAGCGTCCACCACAATTAGGAACATTTGCCCTTGGAGAGGGCCAGCAAAATCTATATGCAATCTGGCCCAGGGTTTACCAGATGACTCCCAGCCTTGGGGTGTAGCTTGTGGGGGATCGGGTCTGACTTGCTGGCATTTGGGACACCCTCGTACCCATTCTTCGATCTCTTTGTCCAGCCCCGGCCACCAGACATACCCTCTGGCCAACGCTTTGGTGTGTACCATACCGGGGTGACCCTCGTGCAGCGACTCTAACACTCTCGTCCTGAGTTTGTCAGGAACCACCACCCTGTTCCCCCATAATACACAGCCCTTAGAAATGGATAGTTCATTTTGACGGCTTTTGTAAGGGCCGAACTCCGGTTCAACGCTTCCAACCGGCCACCCCCTCCAAACCCAGTTTAATACTCGGGACAGCACGCTATCCTTGGCCGTGTGTGCTGCAATGTCCCTGGATGATACCGGGGGTCGAGGAAGCTCCTCAATTGCCAAGACCTCACAGGCGGGGGCAGGGTCTGCGCCAATGTCCGGCACCGGGCACCGGCTGAGGGCATCCGCATGCCCAATCGCTTTCCCAGGCCGGTGCTCTAAGTCAAAATCATAAGCCTGCAAAAATATCGCCCATCTAAGCATGCGTGGGGACATGATGTTTGGCAATTGCTTATCGGGCGCAAAAATCCCCAGTAGCGGCTTGTGGTCAGTGACCAGCAAAAATCGTCTGCCAAAAATAAAATCATGGAACTTTTTGACAGCCGCTACCAACGCCAGACCCTCCTTGTCTATCTGGGCATAGTTCCGCTCTGCCGCAGATAGTGATCTAGAATAAAAAGCGATAGGCGCTTCGCTCCCATCAGGCATCAGATGGCTTAAAACTGCGCCTACTCCAAAAGGTGAAGCGTCAGCAGCTAACACCAGGAGCTTGTGTTCATCATAATGCGTGAGTACGGCATTAGATGTCAGCAGCTCCTTGACTCCCACAAAAGCCTTTTCCTCGGCCTGCCCCCACTTCCATTTTGCCTCCTTGTGCAAAAGCGCGTGCAAAGGGGCCGCCACTGATGCCTTATGCGGTAAAAACGCATGATAAAAATTCAGGAGTCCTAAAAAGGATTGGAGCTCCTTCTTACTCACCGGCCTGGGGGCGTTTTGGATTGCAGATACCTTCTCATCCGTGGGGTGGACTCCCTCTGCGTCAATGCGAAACCCCAGGAAGTCCACACTTTCCACCCCGAGCGTGCATTTTGAGCGCTTAACTCTGAGACCGGCATTTTGAAAACGCCTGAGGACCTCTTTAACCCGGTCCAGTAGTTCCTGTTCAGACCCGCCCGCAATCAGCACGTCGTCAAAATAGGGCACTGTGCCAGGTACCCCCCTTAGTAGACGTTCCATGAGGCCCTGAAAAATCCCAGGTGCTACGTTGACCCCGAATTGCAGCCTGTTCACTTTAAAAGCCCCTTGGTGGGTTACAATTGTTTGGGCCTCGGCAGCCTCCGGGGTGACAGGCAACTGCTGGTATGCCTGGGCCAGGTCAAATTTGGCGAAAATCTTGCCACCCCCCAGGGAAGCCAAAATGTGGCTTATTACCGGGACCGGGTACGAATGTTGCTGCAGCGCCTTGTTAATCGTACATTTGTAATCGGCGCATAGTCGTATGGACCCATCTGATTTGACAGGGGTTACGATCGGGGTCTCCCATTTGCTGTATGGTACTGGCTCTAAAACCCCTTGCTCAACTAGTTTGTCAATCTCTTTTTCCACCTTATGTTTGAGAGACACAGGTACTTTCCGATACTTCAACCTAATAGGTTTGACTGACGGATCTAAGTCAAACGCAACCGGGGGGCCCTTGTACCTCCCCAACCCTTCGGCAAATACATCAGGGAACAGGTCGTACAGCATGCCCCATTTATTTTCAGACATCCTGTTAATCCCAGAAATACCAATGCCCAATGGCTCAAACCAATCTAACCCTAGCAGGTTAACCCGGTCTCCCTCTGCAATCAGGAATGACAGTTTAACACATTTCCCCTTATACTCAACAGTAACAGAGTCCCGTCCGGCCAAGGGAATTCGGTTGCCCTGGAAGTCGGACACTCTGGTTCCCGCAGGCTGGAGCCGCCGCCGGCTTCGGTTCGGGAACAACTGGCGCCAGGACGCGGCAGAAATCACCGTCACGGACGATCCTGAGTCCACCTCCATTGTACAGGGTCGGCCGTCGAGGAGTGGAGTCACGGTGATCTTGCCCTGGCTGCTGGTGCGATTTACGGCCGATGCGCTCGACAAGGTCGCCGTCAACTGGCAGCTTGCTTCCGATGCTGAGGAACGGGTCTTGCCTTGGGTGCTGACTGGAGTGCCCCTCTGCGCTGACCGGTTGTTAGTTGAGGGATCCTTCTTTGCTGATCTGCAGACTCTGGCCAGATGACCACGCCGCCCACACGCTCTGCAGTCGACATCACGAGCCCAACAGGAGTCGCGCTGGTGTTTCCCGCCACAACCGGAGCAAGGCTTGACGTTGGTAGTCTTCGCTGGGGTCCGCTTGCCTCGAACCGCGTTGACGTCATCATCCGCGTCTTCGCCCTCGCTGTCTCGTTGAGCGTGTATACTGGGCTCTGCCACCCGCTGGCGGACCTCCTTCGTGGACTTCTCCGCTGCTTCCGCGGCCACGGCCTCTTCGTAGGCCACTGCCCAGGTCAGGGTGGTGCGGGCGAACAGCCTCTGTTGCAGCCTTTCATCTTTGAGACCGCAGACGAGACGGTCTCTGAGGGCTTCCTCCACGTTGTGGAAATTACATGGCCGTGCGGCTTTGCGAAGGGCCGCCACGAAATCTGCGATGGTCTCGCCTCCGGCCTGGTTCCGCTTGTAAAAAGCGTGCCGGCAGGCGATCTCCGACGGTTGTGGAGAATAGTGAGCCTTAAGCTTCTCCGTGATGTCAGCGTAGGTGACAGTCTTTATATCAGTTGGGGCCACCAACGACCTGGCTATGTCGAAGGTCCCCTTCCCGCAGGAACTCAGGAGGCATGCTCGTTTCTTCGCCTCATCGGTGATGTCGTGGGTCTCCAGATGGAACTCGAACCTGGACAGGTAGGAGTCCCAGTCTTCTGAGGAGGGTTCGAAGCACTCGAACTTCTGGCTTCCAGCCATCGGGGGAGACTTGGGCACCGGAGCTGGTGGCGCCTCCGCCGGATCGGCTGCTGTGCTCTGCCCGCTTTCTTCCGAGTCCGAAGTGTGGATGTCCGCAGGACTGCCTACCTGCTCTAACATCCCATCCTCGTCGCCAATTGTTAGATCGCGCTAACAAAGGACTCGTACAGTGATTCAGCAAGTGATTCAGCTTTATTGGAAGTAACGAGCAAGCACTAACTCAGTAAGAAACCAGAACAGAAAACAGTGGGAGCTTATGCTCCTTTTAAACATAACCGGGCTAATGTAGCCACGCCTATTTACAAATAACAACCAATGAGATTGCTAGAATAAAGACCAATGGGAGTCTTTCCCTCCTAGGGAATGGTATCGTTCTGATTGGTCGCTGTTACGAAGCGACCAATAGGAAGTTCGCTCAGAGGAGCCCTGGTCTGGCTTGAAGCTTAACATGGGAGTCCTATGAGGTGATTCATGTAATCATTTCAATACATTACAGTTGGATGTACAGATATGAGCGATCTGTCAACTTCGTCCAAGCTGAGTCGGCCGAAGCATTCTAAACCCGGAACCGAAGATGCGCAAGGGGCCTCGACTTCACTCACTGTTTCAATTGTGGTGGGGAGGTTGCAGTGAAGTGCCAGGACTTTGTCTGCTAAATAAATCGCAAAAGCCTCACAGCCAATATCCAATTCCCTAACGTTTTGCCTGCCCTGTGGCAGCGCTGTCAAAGACCGAATCATACTAAACAGTTGGGCCAGGCGTGAGCATGCAGACGCAATCTCGGTCACATAGAAATCTTTCTTAGCAGCCTTGACTGCCATCTCATAGGATCTCATAAACGTCCTATAAGATGCTTTTGATGCCTCGTCGCAACTGCAACGCCACTGTCTCTCTAGCCATCTCAGTTCTCGCTTCAGCTGCTGCAGCTCCTCAGTATACCAGGGCACTCACCTAATATGAGTGCAGAGAGGGTGCCTGGGAGCGATCTCATCGATGGCTGTGGAGAGCCAGTCATGACAGTCCTCCACAAGTTCATCCAACGAGCCTCCAGGGGGCCTCAGATCCCGCAGAACCATCTGGAGCCGCATAGGGTCCATTAGGCTCCGCGGGGTGGCACCTTCAGACGGGCCTTCAGGGCCTGGTGGTCTGAGCATGGCACTGCCACAGCAGTGATCCGGTCCACCATCACCCCTGCTGCGAAGATCAAATTGAGTGTGTGACTGACCCGATGAGTGGGGGCCGATACAAGTTGAGAGAGTCCCAGACCGCCATGGACAACACTAGGTCCATAGCCCAGCTGGAGGTTGCATCCGCGGCATGGACGTTGAAATCACCCAGGACAATCAACCTTGGGTGCTCCAATGCCCAGCCTGATACGGCCTCCAGCAGGGACAGCAGGCTATTGGCCGGTGCATTAGGCGGTCGGTACACCAGCCAAATCTCCAGACTCTCCTCAGTCTCCAGCATCACACCAACACACTCAACGCCCGCGATCTCCACGGATGGGAGCACCCTGTAGGAGTAAGCCTCCCGAATGAAAGTAGCCACTCCTCCCCCCGCCCCCTAGTCTGCAATTGGTGAAGGACCGAGAAACCTGGCGGGGCGAGCTGGGTGAGGTTTTGAGTTAAACGGGGGGAAATTAATTGAGTATAGAATCTAGGATTTTCAGTGCTTCATAGGAATTAAGAACAGGGTCATACAAATGGAGACCCACAAGAAACTTGCAGTATGGTTATCTCATTCCGCACACCTTTGCTTCCTCTTCTCACCCCTACCTCTCCACTCTTTCTCCCTTCCCCCCTTTCTTGCTCTGCATCTCTCCTCTATACATGTTACTTCCTCTCTCTCTCTCTCTCTGCCTCCTCCTCATTCTTTTTGTTTATCCACCTCCCCACCTCATCATTCTTTCTCTCTCATTCTGCCCCCCACCCCATCACTCTCCCAGCCTTCTGCCTGCTTCGTCCCCCACCCCACACAGCAGCAGCGGTGGTGGTGGTCCCTGTTTCCTCTCCCCCCACAGCAGCAGTGGCAACTCTCCAGAAATCACAATGGATCTCCCAGCTACAGAGATCAATTCACCTTAGGGCTGCCAGCTCCAAATTGGAAAATTCCTGGAGATTAGGTGGTGGAGCCTTGGGAAGGGAAGCAGCCATAGCAGGGTATAATGTCATAGACTCAACTCTCCAAAGCAGCCATTTTATGCAGGGGAACTGATGTGTGTCACCTGGACAGCTGCAGGATAAGGGGCACTGGCTACGGCTTCTCTCTCTCTCTCTCTCTCTCACACACACACACACACACACCCTCCTCCCTCTCCCTCTTGTAGGGAGAATAAGATTATACTTTTTATTAAAGGAAACCTTTTTGTTTATTCTTATATAACATATATTTTAAGTCTTAAGATGCATGTTTGATAAAAAAAAACCCTTTGCCAAGTCTCTAAAGGATTGCTTGCCAGAACTGCAACTAGATATAGGAACTACTAGCTAACCACAAGACAGACTGTGGAAATTACCTATCTGTTGTAGCAAAATAGGAACTTGCTGGGACTACAATATTTAGCAACAAGACAGGAGCTGCTTCCATATTGCAAGAATAATGTGTATAGCAAAACCATATTAGGACATAAGTGGGGGGCTTTCTAATGATGGAGGGTGGGAGATCTATGGGTAGGCGTATCAACCAGATTGTAACTCCTGATGCCTTTTAACCAATGGACTAAGGAGAGGGATACTTGGTGATAGGATTTTGTTTTTGCATGTAATTATGTGAACACTTGATAAAATGGCATGTAAACATTGTCTAACCAAGCTCCAAGGCTGTGTTCCATCTTTATTGGTAAAGGAGTTAAAACCTTCACTCTTGACTCTGTCTCATCATTATTCAGACAGATTTCTGTTTCTAACACTTACACCTGGAATAAAATGTTGTTGGTCTTTAAAGTGCCACGGGGACTCTCTCTCTCTCTCCTTCCCCCCCTCCCCAGAGAAGGAGGAGGGGAGTAGCTCTTAGCCAATCAAGGAAAGGGAGACAGGGCTTTCCCCCCTCTCCCCTGAGAAGCAGAAAATAGGAGGGACTGGGCAAAAAAAAGCTCTGATGATGGAAGCAAGAAGCTGCAGAGAGCCATTTGCTTGTGGGCTGGATAGCAGCCCTGCAGGGGGCAGATCCAGCCCACGGGCCATATGTTTGACACCCCTGAGTTAGAGCTTCAGCGTAGGGTCTGGGAGACCCACGTTCAAATCACCAGTCTGCCATGGAAGCTCATTAGGTAATATTGGGGCACTCACATACTTTCACCCTAACCTACCCCACAGGGTTGTTGTGAGGATAAAAAGGAGAAGAGGAGAATGATGTAAACTTCTTTGGTCCTCATTGTGAATTAATGAATATAGTTGAAGATGGGAGGCAGATAAAAGGTAGGTTGGTGAATGCCCAAGATTCGTACAAGGCAGGTGAAAGGAGATGATATGGGGGTGGCCAGCAGGAGGAGGGAAAATAGACTAATGTGGGGAGGGGAATACAGGGTAAAGTGAAGTGCTCCCCACATATCCTTGAGGGTTCCCTACCATGGAAGTAGGCCTCGCCCAGCAGCTGGCACTGCCAAACTGGTCCATAGTTTTCCTAGGTAGAGGATGCTGGGGGGGGGGGGGGGGAGCGGAAGATAGACAGATAAATGTAGGTTGGCTGTTGAGTCCAAAAGAGAGAGGGAAGGAGAAAAAGGGGAAAGGCTATGGGAGGTCTCAGGGAATGGAAAGAGAAAATAGTGGGGGAGCAAGAAATGCCCCCCCCCCCAGTCCTTGCAGGTTCTCGCTTGTTCAATATAATATAAAAATATTTTCCTGGGTCTAGTTGACCAAGCGTGGAAATGGCAACCCACTCCAGTATGTTTGCCAAGAAAGCCCCATGGACAGTATCAAAAGGCTAAAAGATATGACGCCGGAAGATGAGCCCCTCAGGTCGGAAGGTGTCCAATATGCTACTGAGGAAGAGCAGAGGGCAAGTACAAGTAACCCCAGAAATAGTGAAGTGGCTGGGCCAAAGCCGAAAGGACGCTCAGTTGTGGATGTGTCTGATGGTGAAAGGAAAGTCCGATGTTGCAAAGAACAATACTGCATAGGAACCTGAAATGTAAGATCTATGAATCAAGGTAAGCTTGACATGGTCAAAAATGAGATACCAAGACTGAACATCAATATCTTAGGAATCAGTGAACTAAAGTGGACAGGAATGAGCGAATTTAACTCAGAAGACCATTATATCTACTACTGTGGCCAGGAATCTCGTAGAAAAAATGGTGTGGCCTTTATAGTCAACAAGAGAGTGCAAAACTCAGTACTGGGATACAATCTCAAAAATGACAGAATGATTTCGGCCCAATTCCAAGGCAAACCATTCAATATCACAGTAATCCAAGTCTATGCCCCAACCACTGATGCAGAAGAGGCTGAAGTGGACCGGTTCTATGAAGACCTACAACACCTCCTAGAACTAACACCAAAAAATGATGTCCTCATCATCATAGGGGACTGGAATGCTAAAGTAGGAAGTCAAAAGGTAACTGGAATAACAGACAAGTTTGGCCTTGGAAAGCAAAATGAAGCAGGGCAAAGGTTAACAGAGTTTTGTCAAGAGAACACACTGGTCATAGCGAACACCCTTTTCCAACAACCTAAGAGACGACTCTACACATGGACATCACCAGATGGGCAACACCGAAATCAGATTGACTATATAATTTGCAGTCAAAGATGGAGAAGCTCTATCCAGTCAGTAAAAACAAGACCTGGAGCTGACTGTGGTTCAGATCATGAGCTACTCATTGCAAAATTCAGACTTAAACTGAAGAAAATTGGGAAAACCACGAGGCCATTCAGGTTTGACCTAGATCGCATCCCTGATGAATATACAGTAGAGGTGAAGAATAGATTCAAGGGTCTGGATTTGATAGATAGAGTGCCTGAAGAACTATGGACAGAGGTTCGTGACATCGTACAGGAGGCAGCAATCACCACCATACCAAAGAAAAAGAAATGCAAGAAAGCAAAATGGCTTTCTGATGAGGCTTTACAAATAGCAGAGGAAAGAAGGAAAGCGAAAGGCAAAGGCGAAAAGGAAAGATTTACCCAACTGAACGCAGATTTCCAGAGAACAGCAAGGAGAGATAAGGAGGCCTTCCTGAATGAACAGTGCAAAGTAATAGAAGAAAACAATAGAATGGGAAGGACTAGAGATCTCTTCAAGAAAATTGGAGAAATCAAGGGAGCGTTCCATGCAAAGCTGGCCATGATAAAGGACAAAAACGGTAGGGACCTAACAGAAGCAGAAGAGATTAGGAAAAGATGGCAAGAATACACAGAAGAACTATACAAGAAAGACCTCGATGTCCTTGACAACCACGACGGTATAATCACTGACCTCGAGCCAGACATCCTGGAATGTGAAGTTAAATGGGCCTTAGAAAGCATTACTAACAACAAAGCTAGTGGAGGTGATGGTATCCCAGCTGAGCTATTCAAAGTCTTAGAAGAGGATGCTGTTAAAGTTCTGCACTCCATTTGCCAGCAAATTTGGAAAACGCAACAGTGGCCACAGGATTGGAAAAGATCAGTATACATTCCAATCCCAAAGAAGGGCAATGCCAAGGAATGTTCAAACTATCGCACAATTGCACTCATATCACACGCTAGCAAGGTCATGCTCAAGATCCTACAAGCTAGGCTTCAACAGTACGTGGATAGAGAACTACCAGAAGTACAAGCTGGGTTTCGAAGAGGTAGAGGAACGAGAGATCATATTGCCAACATTCGCTGGATTATGGAGAAAGCAAGAGAGTACCAGAAAAATATCTACTTCTGCTTCATTGACTATGCTAAAGCCTTTGACTGTGTGGATCACAACAAACTATGGCAGGTCCTTAAAGAGATGGGAGTACCAGACCACCTCACATGTCTCTTGAGAAACCTGTATAAGGGCCAAGAAGCGACAGTTAGAACCGGATACGGAACAACTGATTGGTTCAGCATAGGAAAAGGAGTACGACAAGGATGTATACTGTCACCTTGCTTATTTAATATATATGCAGAGTACATCATGCGAAATGCTGGCCTGGATGAATCACAAGCGGGAATTAAGATTGCTGGGGAAAAGATCAACAACCTCAGATATGCAGATGATACCACTCTAATGGCTGAAAGTGAAAAGGATCTAAAGAGCCTCTTGCTCAGAGTAAAAGAGGAGAGCGCAAAAGTGGGCTTGAAGCTCAACATCAAAAAAACTAAGATCATGGCATCCGGCCCCATCACTCCTTGGCAAATAGAAGGGGAAGTCGTGGAAGTAGTGACAGACTTCACGTTCCTGGGATCCCAGATCACCGCAGACTGTGACTGCAGCCATGAAATTAAAAGACGCCTGCTCCTTGGGAGGAAAGCGATGGCGAACCTAAACAGCATGATAAAAAGTAGAGACATCACCCTGCCAACAAAAGTCCGCATGGTCAAAGCAATGGTATTCCCAGTAGTCATGTATGGCTGCGAGAGCTGGACTATAAGGAAGGCCGAGCATGGCAGAAAGTGAAGAGGACCTCAAGAGCCTCTTGCTCACGGTAAAAGAGGAGAGCGCAAAAGTGGGCTTGAAGCTCAACATCAAAAAAACTAAGATCATGACATCCGGCTCCATCACTCCTTGGCAAATAGAAGGGGAAGTCCTGGAAGTAGTGACAGACTTCACGTTCCTGGGATCCGAGATCACCGCAGACTGTGACAGCAGCCATGAAATTAAAAGACGCCTGCTCCTTGGGAGGAAAGCGATGGTGAACCTAAACAGCATGATAAAAAGTAGAGACATCACCCTGCCAACAAAAGTCCTCATGGTCAAAGCAATGTTATTCCCAGTAGTCATGTATGGCTGCGAGAGTTGGACTATAAGGAAGGCCGAGCGCCGAAGAATAGATTCTTTTGAACTATGGTGCTGGAGAAGACTCTTGAGAGTCCTTTGGACTGCAAGAAGATCAAATCAGTCAATCCTAAAAGAAATCAACCCTGACTGCTCCCTGGAAGGCCAGATAATGAAACTGAAGCTCAAATACTTTGGCCACCAAAGGAGAAGGGAGCACTCACTGGAGAAGACCCTGATGCTGGGAAAGATTGAAGGTCAAAGAAGACGGGGACGGCAAAGGATGAGATGGTTAGACAGTGTCTGTCATAGATGCAACGAACATGAAGTTGAGCAAACTTCAGAGGACGGCGGAAGACCGGAAGGCCTGGTGTGATCTGGTCCATGGGGTCGTGAAGAGTCGGACTCGACTGTGCGACTGAACAACAACAACAAAGTTGGTGTTTAAAAGCAGCTAGTTATCTAAAATTTAACAAAGATACTTCTTGAAAACTGAATCTTAAGTGGAACTCACCAAAAGCATAAATCAATTGTCAGACAGAAAATTCAGTAGGGAACAACACATGGCAACAAATCTGTGTGGCCGCCACCAACAATGGTAGATTGTGCCATATGTTACAAAGCAGGACAAAGAAAACTGAATATGCATGTATGTACTTCCTCTTTTATATTCCACTTTGACATCTGACTTTTAAATTTCAAAAATAGAATTTTGAGCTGCAGCTTTTCAAGCACAAATACAGCACTGAGTGAACATGTTCCTTGGCCCTTTACTTCAGCTCTGTTATTTCAGTAGCCATGACTCCTTCCTTCCTCACCTCCTACCCCCTCCCCCTTTTTGAAATGTTGTACTATTAATCTACAATCAATTATTGGTCTGCAAAATAACAAGCAAAGGTATGATGTTTTGATTAATTTGGTTCATTTCCCACTATTGCTTTTAAAAGCTTTATGGTCACCCTAGAGAAATTCAGAGCACAGTTCTCTTACTAAGGAAAGAAAATGGTTTTGATTCACCACATTCAACTGCTTTTCATTAAAGCCAATACAAATATTATCATTCACAAGGCTCACCTCTTACTGAGCTTTGTTTCCATAGGTCCTGTAAGCCTAAGATGTGAAATGTGGAAAACAGCTACATACTTATGGGGTGATTCCATAGCCATATGCACTGAGCTCAGCAGATACTGGATCAATGTATCATAGGAGTATAGGTCTAGAGGGACCAGACGTTAATCTGATCCAGTCTCCCACAGAAAGTTAGGATTTACCTTAGCCATGAAAACCCTTTGCAATAAAATGTGCTAAGTGAAGAAATGGAGACTCTGAGATTCTCAGTAATGATGCTGCCAAAAGCTTCAGTCCTGGCTTTTAGAAGGCAATGGGGAGGGGGAACCTGCTCAGCTGTTTCAGCTAATTGGGATTGTTTCATAACAAGAGTTTTTCACTAGATGCAATGAACATGAAGTTGAGCAAACTTCAGAGGACGGCGGAAGACCGGAAGGCCTGGCGTGATCTGGTCCATGGGGTCGCGAAGAGTCAGACTCAACTGTGCGACTGAACAACAACAACAGATTGTAAACCGCTAATGTACTTTACAGAAGCCAGCTCCAGTTTGGGAGATTCCTGGAGATTTGGGGTGGCACTCGGGGAGAGAGAAGTCTGGGGAGGGAGCTCAGCAGGGATGTAATCCTTGCCCTCCAAAGCTGCCATTTCCCCCTAGGGGGAATTGATTGCTGTAGTATGGAGATGAGTTGTAATTCTGATATAACTCTAGTCCCTACATGGAGGTTGGTAATCCTGATCTCTCCCCCCCACCCTTCCTTCAATATGAATGCTTATTAATCAGGCTTGATTCCGTCTTGATTATTTTTTAACATGTCTGCTGTGTTAACATGTGGCATTTAATTTCTGTTTTACAATAATCGTTCGTTTTTATTTTAAATTCTCTGTCTTTGAATCAAATGGCTGCATCTAACCTTTGCTTGGGGCCTTTTAGGCTTCAGCCACCAGATACATATAAAAACGAAGTACTGCGCAACAAAAATATAGTGATCACTTGAACTTCAAATGTTTCAGACAGAGTTTAGTTTGGGTTTGCATATTTATCCAAATTTGGGGATTCTTATTTAAAACTTGTCCAGATTTTCCAGACTTCTTGAGCCTGCTAAACTGGCCTGAAAACACAGAACTGAAAAGAGTTTTCCCCATGAGGTTTCCAGTACTTCTGCTAATGTACCCCTGATGGAAATATTTTGAGGTCAGCCTTCCTTGCATATTTGTAGCCTTCTACATCTGTTCGGAAAATGGAAAATAATAAAGTCTAAGGAGAAGTGGACTGTAATTCATTTCAGAAACTCATCTAATGTCTTATTTTTCAAAATGTGTGAAAATGTAACCGCCTTTCTGCCTTATTTTACATAGATTGTCTCTAAAGTTTAGAAATAAATATGATGCAAACACACTTCCCAGGGTAACAAGCTACCACCACTCATGCTAAGCTAACCCTCAGATGAGAGACCAGTGGACCCACTCTGCAGCCCTACCAGGTGTTAATCAAGAAGTCAGCTGTGCAAGGTAGGACACTAGCAAGTTCAGTTCCACAAACAATTTACTTGGTAGCTGCAGCCCAAATAGGCCAAGATGGAAGCACCAAACCCCAAATAACACAACAGGAGTATAATTAATGTTAATTGAAATAAAGTTGCAAAGGTATACAAATATAAAAACAGTGCAAAGCGGGGAAGAAAATAATAACAAAAATACATATAAAACAAATAACTATTCTAGAATAGTCATTCAATCCTCTGACTCAGATATTACCTAGTCAGGCTCAAGGTACAAAGTCCAGATAGAACTCCAGAGTCCATGATATGTCTCCTGACCGCCACTAGGCACCAGCGATTTACTGCCGACCTTAACTCCCTAGGAACAATAGGGACTAGGCTCCTGGATTTATCTTGGGGAACCAATAGACTGAGGTAGGCGGGGCTGAGAGAGCTCTTGACAGAAACTGCTCTTTTTTCAAGAACAGCTCTTATCAGAACTACAACTTGTCCAAGGTCATCCAGCCAGGTGCAAGTGGAGGAGTGGGGAACCAAACCCGGTTCTCCCAGATTAGAGTCTGCACACTTAACCACTACACCAAACTGGCTCTCAAGGAAGGAACGCAGACCCAAAGGAAGGATCAAAACTGGGATAAATAGTCTTGCTTTTTACCAGACTTCATGCAGCAGCTGGCCTGATCCTGTTTGGTCATTCAGATGCGTTGCTAAGACACATGACCATGTACTTCTTCAGAGTAATCAGCAATTTGCTCTACTGAGATGGAACTTGAGTGCAAAACTCCGTATAGGTCCCTGACCTTGAAGCTCCTAGCCCCCTGATCTCCCTCACACCTGTGCCTGACTCCATCTCATCCCTTATCTCTCTGGAAACTGCAGGTGACATTGATTTCCTAGAGAGGAGCCTTCAATCATTTATCTGGGCCCAAAAGCCTGCAACAAAATTTGAAAGACTAAGAAATGGCTACTCAAGGTAGGCTTGCCAGCCCCCAGGTCCGGGTGGGTTTCCCCCTGCTTTTGGGGGCTCCAATTCACCCCTAGCCAGCTGGCTGGCAGGGGAAGTCCTGCCCCCAAACGTGACCATTCATCCAGCCACTCCGTCCCTGCCTGGCAGATTTAAAGGGCTTCAGCTGAGCAGTGGGGACCATGTGACCTGCTGATCAGCTGGAGGACCCGCATGCTTTGGTCACAAAAGGACCCTTTAATCCTGTTGATCAGCTGAAGCCCTTTAAATCTGGCAGGAGGGAAGGGAGAGGGGTGGCCAGACGGGTGGTCGTGCTTGGGGGTGTGGCTTGAGGTGGGGCTTAGGGGCATCCCTACCCACCCCTGGAATGCCCCCAAATCCCCCCACTGGAGTGAGAAGGGGACCTGGCAACCCTAACCCAAGTCCAGTTTTTTTATACCATTTCATATGATACCCTTCTTTTGTGTGGTGGGGATCACATGAACTGGATCTCTATGCAGTTGACAGTTCATATGGTGGTACTTGTCCACACTGGAGGTTGTTTTCATGATAGTGGGGAGAGGCTTGGGCTCCTCATCCTCCTTGTTCGTGCTCAGCTTTCCTAGCTAAGTGTAGGAGCTAGGGATTTGTTAAACCTGTCACAGAAAAGCTGACAGCAATCCAAATGAATGTGAAATACAACCTAGTCCTGTTTCTTAAACAGAAGTGTAGTTCTAACATTTGTATTTTAAATAGGGTTACCAGCCTCCAGGTGGTTGTATATCAAGACAAGAGCTCACAGGTGGTAGCTGGAGATCTCTTGGGATTACAACAGATCTCCAGGTGACAGGGATCAGTTCACCCGGAGAAAATGGCCACTCTGGGAGGTGGACTCTATGGCATTATACCTCATTGGAGTCCCTCCCCTCCCCAAACCCCAGTCTCCTCAGGCTCCACCCCCAAAACCTCCAGGTGTTTCCCAACCTGGCCCTGGCAACTCTAATTTTAAATATCGACACCCCCCCCCCATTTTCTTTACAGCTGCAATAAAATTTTCAAGGCTTCAAGGAACACTTCCCTCATTACAGAGAGCTCTGGAAATACACTCAAGGGCACACATTTAGCAAAGCAGCTGAGACCAGACAGCTGTGGCAGTGCATGTATTATCTCAAAGAAGTGATATGCCTCCTGCTGTATTGGGAGGACAGTGGACTGAGAGATAAGAGAGCATATGAGTGGATCATGCATTTTAGTAAATCAGGACGCAGGAAATGTAGGCACAGTGAGCTGGATTCAGATTAATCTTTCCAGTGGCAGAATAGAACTTTCCTGCCTCCCCCTTGTAGCCCATGCTGTTTCTTGGTGATAGGGGCCCTGAGGAATGACATGAGGTGAGGGTCTACAATGCTCCCTCTAAGCTGTGCATGTGAGCAGTCCCTCATTAACACAGGAAGCCCCACTCAGCACCAATATAGAGCCAGATGGGGTCTTGCACTGGCCATTGCCCATTTGAAAATTACAGCAGTTATATTCTGCTCAGGAGGTGAACTGCTCTACTCAGTAGGGGGGGGGGATTAGAGGGAACATTGGTCTGCAGTGGGAATGGGTAGAAACTGCTAATTTAGTCTGGGTCCAGCTTAGTGCCCTTTTCCTTTATGGAATAAGGTTACTTGTGCTTTCTTCCTTTTTTGTATTTTTTTTAAATTTAGAATATATACATCTTAAAAGAAATTTCAACTTAAAATTTCCATTAATAAATACATAGAAACAAACACATGCAAACGATATATATTACTATGGAACAAAATGTACAGTTCTTTCTAATTTGTGCAAATCAACATGTTCTAAGTGATTTTCCGTTTAATCATAAAAAAGAAAAACCAGCTGTTTCTATAGGCAGCACATAATTGTTGAAGTAAGACTTCCATGGTTCCCATAAGAAGGCAGGTTCTCCAGGGACAGATATGAAGAAAGGCAGGAGTAGAATTTGTGCCATTTTGCAGTATACCTGGGAACAAACTGGGAGCTTCCCAGGAGCTTAGCATTTAGTTGCAACACAAATGTAAATTGCATTTCTGGTCTCAGGGATCAGTGGTTAGCCTTTCAAAATACAGTGCTCATGCAATTACTCAATGTATTGGAAGCTATCAACACAATAACAGCATAGGAAAATAGGTGCTCTCCACTCAGAAACAGCAAATCCACAATATTATGGAGTGGGATAAGTAGGGCCTAGAATTTTCCTCTGTTCCTGCAGAAGCAAATCCAATTAGAGGCATTAGGAACAGGGTTGCCATCCCCCAGGTAGGGCCTGGAGTTCTCCCAGAATAACTACTGATACAGAGGTCAGCTCCCCTGGAGGAAATGGCAGCTCCAGGGAGCAGACTGTATGGCAAGGGTCTCCAATATAATGCCCGTGGGCATCATGGTACCTACTGACGCCTTTCCTGGTGCCTGCTAAGTATTTTTAGGAATTGGGCATGACCAGGTGGAGCTTTTGTCCAGCAGGACTTCTGATCAGCCATTACATGGGCTGTGAAGATTTTTAGAAAGTTGCTTCGGCGGCAGCTGCCACGTGCTGCCACAAAGATTGTCACTGCATGATTGAAGGTAAGTTGTGTGCATGTAAGAAAACATTTTTAAACAATAATGTTCATTTCAAAAACTTAAACAGAGCTTCTATCTGAAATGTTGTAGAGTTACTGTTGCAGTTATACACGTCCTTACTCCCTGACATTTTGTGCTTTGTTCTGACTTCTGTACCAGCCATTTTGAGGTTGTAGCCATCACTCTGTGTCAGAATTAGGGTTGTCAACCTCCAGGTGGTGGCTGGAGATCTCCTGGGATCACAACTCATATCTAGGCAACAGAGATCCGTTTACCTGGAGAAAATGGTCAATTTGGAAGGTGGACTCTATGGCATTATAACCCACTGAAGTCCTTCCCCTCCTCAAACGCCACCCTCCTCAGGCTCCACCCTCCAAATATCTAGGTCTTTCCCAACCCAGAGCTGGCAACCATATTCAGAATCCCAAAGGTTCCTGCTGGCTCAAAAAGGTTGGGTACCCCTTCTGTATGGAATCACATTCCCATTGAGCTACCTCCCTTCCTGAACTTTGCACTCCCCAGGCTCCAACCACAAATCTCCAGGAGTTTCTCAATTTGAAGTTGGCATATCACATTAGGAAGGACTGACTAAGCTTGAAAAACTGGTCGCAGTCTGTCTGTGGTTCACTAATCTTATCTCCAGTTTGTTTCATACTTTGATACAGGGAAGGAGATGGTGCAATGTAGAATAGCCTTCTGCCTTCTTATAGCCCCTGCTCTTATCTCTCCTCCATATTTTCCTTCAGTTGTCTCTTTCACTATAAAGATGGTAAGTCAACCTAGCAACAGATGACTGTCTCTATAGTGGGACAAAGTTCTGAACATCAATGTTGAAATAAAATACTATTAAAACAGTGTGTGTATCTCAATATTTAAAGAATTAATTTAAAAAAGGAGTCTAGGTTGACAGTCCACACAGTTTCCAGAAAATCCCTGCTGCAACTAAGCCCCAGATGTACTAGCAGTGGGATTTTGTTTTGACTAGCCAATGAGATCACAAGGGGATGGCACTTCTCTAGAACATTCCACACGTTCCGGAATTGGTTGGCGCCCTGGTGTGTCATTCAGAATCTGTCCCTGTCCACTGGCTGCATTGCTTGATTCTCGCCTCCAACATTCTAAACAGTTTGCTGTCCCTCCCCCCGCCATAGCCAGTCAGAACACAGAGAGGTTATTTGCATATGCAGCCTCATTGGCCTTTGCCTCGGAACACAGAGGTCGTTTGCATATGCGACTTGATTGGCTTTTGCCTCTAACATTCTAAACAGTTTGCTGTTCTGAGGTAAAATGTGTCCAGTCTCCAGGTGAGGGCTGGAGATCTCAGAATTACAACTGCTTTCCAGATGGCAGATATCAGTTCCCCTGGAGAAAATGGTGGGCTCTGTATCCTAATATGCTGCTGAGGTGGCCCCCGTATGACAGCCAATGTGACGTAGCAGTCAGGGCTTCAGAGCACGGGAGAGGCTGCAGGTGTGTGCGGGGTGGAAAGCTGAAGAGTGAGGGGGAAATAAAGGTAGTTTGATGATTGGCTGGGAAGGAGATGGGGTTGCCAACTCCATGTGGGGAATTCCTGGAGATGTGAGAGATGGAGCCTGGAGAGGGTGAGGTTTCAGGAGGCGTGGGACCTCGGACAGGTACAAAGCCATAGACTCCACCCTCCAAACCAACCATTCTCTTCTGAGGAACCATTGTTGCCAATCTCCAGGTGGGGGCTGGAGATCACTCAAAATTACCACTGTTCCTTAGGTAACAGAGATCAGTTCCTCTGGAGAAAATGGTGGACTCAGTGTCATTATACCCTGCTGAGGTTGCCACAGCAAATTGACACTGAGTGTCCAAGGCCGGGGCACCCGCCCAGAGCCTCTTTCTAGAGGCCATTGTATTTATTTCCACAATGGGCCTTTTCCCTAGTATGATATGTTACAGATTAGAAATGGGCACAAACTGCACTTCCAGTTTTTGGCTCCCTCAATGGTGGCTGTGTTCTCCCGGAGCTCTAGGAGATGCTTGCTTTGAATCGGCGGATGGGAGGGGGTGCAATGGTACGCATCTCCCCTGGAGCCCTTGCGTTGGGCTTCTAGCCATGGGGTGCTTGGAGGGCCCTTCCTCCGGTAACCGGCCAACAAAGGGGGGCCGATCCCTGCCCCGACAGTCCCACTGCTGATTTCCTGAATGGACGCGGGGACGCACACCGGGACAAGCGCTTGGTGGCTGGGCGAGTTAATCGCAGAAAGCGAGTTCTATGCTAAAATGCAAGTGACCGTATAAGCAAAGACACCAGAAAGTAAGATGAAAGGCCCCCCCTTAACAAATCGAGGGGGGGAACTCCCCCTTGAAAGGAAATACGGAACTGATAAATGAACCTATGGGGGGGGCAGACTGCAAAATTGAAATAAGCTATAATAAGGAGCTTTTGAGAACTTACCAAGCATTTCTAAAGGATCTTGAGACTTTGATAACTTTTTCTAAAAAGTAAACAATCCTCAAGCATGGCGCCTCCAAGGAGGGACGAGAAGGACAAGCAACCGAAACTGAAGTTCCCTGCTGGAAATGCCAGCCCAGTGAGTTCTGTTCCTAGACAGGACACTACCATAGACTTCCAAAGCATGCTGACTGAGGTGCTGCGCCCTCTGCTGGAACATATGACATCGCTCCATAATAAGTTTGATGCACAACAAAGCCAGTTAAATGAAACTACTAAAAAGACAGAAAAAATGGAGCAAGAGCTTAAAGAAGTGGATGCTAAACTCAGAAGCTAAAAAAACAAATGCAGGGGATGGAGAAAAAGAGCAACTGACGAGGCTCAACTTTTACAGCTGCAAATGGAAAAGGCAAACTATGTCTTAAGATTCCAGGAGACTCCTGAAGCAAGAGGAGAAGACTTGAAGCAGATTATGTGCAATGCATTAGGGCTGGCTGCAGATTTAAAAGCGAATTTTCTACAAAATGAAATAGATACGATCTATAGGTCGTATTCTGACTACATAAGAAAGAATAATCTGCGTGGCGAGATTGTGGTGAGATTCTCCAGGAGACAAGTAAGAGACCAAATATTGAAAGCAACAAGTGGAGCCACCCTGAAAATCAAAGGCAAAGAAATAAGAGTTTTGAAGGACATTCCATTTGAAATAAGGAAGAAGAGAAAGAAATTCAGAGACTTGGTGCTGTTTTTACAGAAAAATAATGTCCCCTGCAGATGATGTGTACCTGAAGTCATGCTCTTCAAATTTAAAGAAAGAAAAAATTGACTCTGTTGTAAAGGCACGCGAATTCGTACATCAACATGCCGGTCCAACAGATGAAGAGGATAAAGCTGAAGATGGCAGCAGCAAGGGAAGTGAAGAAGAAGGAGTGCTGGCACCTTCTGATGAGGACTCAGTTTCGGAACGGGGGGCAGCTGCCCCTAAATTAAGCCATCAATTGAGAAACAAAAAGGATAAAAAATGAGTTGTGATTGTTCTCTAGATTCTGTTTTAAACTGAATTTAAATCATTCCTGTATAGAGCTCTTTATATAGTCAGATTTGTTGGAGATTCTAGTACAAGCATTAAGAATTGTGAATCACTTAATGTAGCAAAGAATAAGCTTATCTATTTAGAAGCTAATTTTATAAGCATTGTAAAAGACCACCATCTCTTGGGTTTTTAGTGGTTTTTCTTTACTTTTACCTGTAGTTTGTAGTTACCTTCCCTTGTTTCTTTGTAGTTTATAGAAAATGCAAATTAAAAAAGTCCCCTATGGGGGGCCAAAAAAAAGAAGAAGGAATGGGCAGAAACTGATAAACAAACTGCGGTTCAAGCATGGACCACACCAGTTCGTGGTTTGTTTTGAACCAGTTTGTTTAGTTGTGTTGTTCCCAAATCCAAAAACAAACCGCCTTTTTTCTGTGGAGGTTCATTTGGTTCATTAGAACAGGTCATTCTCCAAATAGCTTGGCACCGATTCAATCAATTCCTAGGCAATGCTGGGGGTGGACTTGTGGAGAGTCCTAGAAACACCCTTAGCTTGATCAATGGCTTTGGGA
This sequence comes from Gekko japonicus, assembly GCF_001447785.1. Taxonomy (NCBI): domain Eukaryota; kingdom Metazoa; phylum Chordata; class Lepidosauria; order Squamata; family Gekkonidae; genus Gekko; species Gekko japonicus. Next base: position 42,233 of record NW_015170374.1, on the reverse strand, counting down.
GCCAACCACAGAGCTTTTATTCTGCTCTATGGGAGCAGATTGTATATATATACCACATCCTGACTCAGCTGCTTGCACTTTGCAGCAGGAAGAGAGAGGAGTTAGTCATCATGTGAGGAAGAATTGCTTGCTGTGTGACTGATTTAAGGGGAGGCTAGAGCTCAGCTTTCCTGGGGGCACCTGCTTTGGGGGGCTATAACTCAGACATCCCAAATCCAATATTTGCCAAACTTGGAGACCAGGTGGAGGAGAGCCTGCTGAAGACTCCCTGTGAGTTTGGCATCTTTAACTTGCCAAGGGGCTGTTCTATCACCTCCCAAACTCACAAACAAAACGAACCACAAATGAATTCGGGAAATGGGAAAAGTTCATAAAAGTTCATGGTTCACAGTTTGTATAATCAAATGAACCATGAACCACCATTTTCCCAGTTCATGCCCATCCCTATTGTAGATCCATGACTGGATCATTCAACATTTAGAACTGGGTTGCTCACAGGTCTGGAGAAAATGTCCTGTATTTTTTAATAAAGGTTTAACATGTGGAAATGGGTAGCTGAAGCTTTCAAATAATATCACTTGCTAAATAACATTCTATTAAGAGAATGTTAAGATGATGATGATGATGATGATGATGATGATGATGATGATGATGATGATGATGATGATTTTATTTCTATCCCACCCTCCCTGCAAGCGGGCTCAGGGCGCGTTACAGAATCACATAGAGATTGTGACTAAAATGACAATAAGAATTTAACAACAGAAATTAAGAATAAAACTAACATTAAATCAGTTGTACAGCAGCCAGCTTGCCTTAATAACAAGCTCAGATGAGAGCATTTCAGGGGTGCAGCTGGTTAACTTGCTAAATTAAAAGAATCAGCACTGTCAGCAGAGGGAGGCCAAGATGGATTTGGATGCCTGGTGCCTCAACTGAAAGCGCAGCAGAACAGCTCCATTTTACAGGCCCTGCAGAGTTGTAACGAGACCTACAGAGCCCTGATCTCAAGTGGGAGCTTGTTCCACCAGTCAGGGGCCAGGGCCGAAAAGGCCTGGACCCTGGTTGAGGTAATTGGATGTCCTTTGGGCCAGGGACAACTAGAAGATGTTGCTCGCTAGAGCATAAGGCTCTGCAGGGCACATATGTGGAGAGATGGTCCCAAAGATATGCAGGTGTCAGACTCCTCCTGGTCAAGTTAATCTCAACAACACTCTCTTTGGCAGCAATATGTTTATTGAGTTATAAGCAAGGTCCTGGTCAGAACAGTACTGTGTTAGAACTGGTGATTTTGGTGTGCACCATGTTCCCTCTAAGCTGTGGAGTCTTGTGAGCAAAAATTCTACTTTGTGAGCTACTGGCATTAAAATTGTGAGAGAGTGATTTGGCTACTGCATAAATTAGTTTGCTCTGGAGCCATTCTTCCTGAGCTAAGACAAAAATGTGTGAGCTGGAGGCTAAAAAACTGTGAGCTAGCTTACACTAACTCAGCTTAGAGGGAACACTACATCTGACCAGATATAGGTAATTCAAACAAAGCCCCTTTTCCCATCCCCTAATCACACGTCACACTTCCCGCCTAGCTGTTGCCATCCCAACCTAATTAAGAGATATATGATTCCATTATCTACTAGCTCAAGCTGGCATCGAAAGGCTCAAGGCTCAAGGGCATTCCTCTGGGAGAGAGTAAGGTATATCTTCATGAAATGTTACAGTGTCTACAAGTCCTCCCCTCAGGAATGTCTCTCCCCCCCCCAACAAGCATGGCAAACTGAGCAAAACAAAGCATAGCAAGGGGGTCCCTGGCTATACAGAGTTTTGAAGGTTAGTACCAAAGCCAAGAACTGGATCCAGTACTCTATTGGCAGCCAGTGCAGTTGGCACAGCAAGGGATGAATGTGCGTTCACACAGATGTCGCTGTCAACATCCTGTGTTGCTACGTTCTGCACTAGCTGCAGTTTCCAGATCAGGATCAAGGGCAGCCCTGTGTAGAGCAAGTTACAATAATCCAGTCTGGTAGTAACCACTGCATGGGTCACTGTAGCCAAGTCCTGAGAAGGGAGAAAGAAAACCAGTTGCTTGACCAGCCGGAGATGATAAAAGGCCAATCAACAAATGGTGGCAACTTGGGCCTCCATCGAAAGGGAGGCATCCAGGACTACTTCTAAGCTCTTCACCCTTGGCAACGGCACCAATGGTGTCCCATCGAGGGCTGGGAGCTGGATTCCTGATCCCCAAGCCCCCACAGCTCAGGTACAGGACCTCCATCTTTGCTGGATTCAATTTCATTTGGCTCTGTTGAACCAACCAGTCACAACTTGTAGTGCCCTGCTCAGTACCTCTGGAGTGGAGTCCGGCCATCCATCCATTAGCAAATAGAGCTGGGTTATCATGAGCATATTGATGACAACTTAGCTCGTACCTCCAGGCCAAGTGGGTGAGGGGGCACATATAGATATTAAGCATCAGGGAAAGGATAGCCCTCTGCAGCACAATACATATTAGTGGGTGTTGCTGGGACAATCTTTAAGTGCCACCCTCTGCCCCTAACCATACAGGAAGGAAGAGAGCCTTTGTAAGGCAGTCCCCTGTGTTCCAACATCGACGAGGGGGCCAAAAGATCATGATAGACTGTTGTTAAGTCAAGAAGCAACAGCAGTGCTGACCCACCTCAGTTCAGATGTCTCCAGAGGTCATCCATGAGGATGGCCAGTGCAGTCTCTGTCCTATGGTCAGTGTGAAAGCTGGACTGGAAGGGGTCCAGGATAGCAGTGCCATCCAAGAAGACCTGGAGTTGCTCTGCCACCGCATTGTGGTAAACAGCATTGTGTGGTAAATAACATCCCATAATGCTTTCATTAAAGGAATAGGATTTTTCCCCCTTCTTACTATAAATTTTTTTGTGATGTCCACTGTTGTGGGTGGGTGGAACCAGATCAGGACCTATACCATCTTCTTGCATGAAATTTCTATCCCACCTCTATTGCCAAGCTATAATAGGTGGTAAGAGGGAAAGATTTTTTTAAGAGGATAGGCAAACTTTTTGATTGGGATAATGGCACAGCTGGGGAGTTAAACCTTTTTGTACTAGCACTAAGGTCACAGTATAATGTGGCCACCCTTTTTGGCTACTTTTAGGATTAAAAATATGTATATAGATCCAACTGTGGATCTCCAACATGATATGTAGTCTGGCTTTTCATTCTAGCCAACATTTACTGCACAAACCAGGGTCTTGGGAAGGATTTTTTTTTTTTGGAGTGTATTTATTTCCTGCTCATTTGTTGCTTTTTGCAGCTTTAGTCTCATTTTTACTTTGAAAACCCAGCCTTCCTTTATTCTAGGAAAAAGGAATTAATCACGTAGCCAATCATATGTGTTTATCTCTAACAACAAATAAAGCTAATTCTGAGTGAAAGCAGTACTTCCTGAATAGGCATTCCCCACACTCTATGTTACAATTTGTCTCAGCCGTGGTTCATACAGCCACATGGAAGTCACTGTTAATAGGGTTATTTTTTTCAAACAAAAAGTAGTGCTGAAACTGTGGACAGGAAGCGGCCATCTCGCAAATATTAATCACAGGAGCACAAGTGTTGAAAAGGTATGTCTTCTTCTTGAAGCCCCCCCTCCCCACTTACCCCATTCATGTGCATGCACTTACACACAATTTGGCACATTTTGCAGTAGACGAAAATGTTCTTAAAATGCATCCCCATTTTGACTCAACCCTACAAGTCACTGTTCACATTAGTAGTTTATTTGTGTAAGTAGTATCATTTCAGAGTAATGAAATCACTAGAGGTAACAAGCTCATTTGTGAACTGCAAAAGCACAAATTGTGACCCCCACCCCACCCGTTCATGGACAGGAGCCACCATCTCATGTGAATTTGGTGGTCAGGTGCTCATATGAACAGGGTTTTTTAAAATATATAAACAAACAGAAATTTAATAATTAAACCAATTCTCAGGCTTTTAGCAGGCCTTGGGGAAGCCTAAAGGAATGTAGCCAATTGTCAGCTCTTTGCTCCAATATAATTTCTAGGAACTAACACTTTTATCAGCTTCTCTCAAGGCTCAAATCACTAAGTCTAGCATATTGTTATGTCAGACATTCATACCAGGAAAACTTTGTATTCCTATGTCTGGATCAACAGATACTTTGCCCCCACATCTGCAACAGATAACTTAGCCTGTGACTTATTTCCTGTCAAAACAGTACAGGGATGCTTGCCTCCAGGTAGAACCTGGAGATCCCCCAGAATTATAGCTCATCTCCAGACTACAGTGACCAGTTCCCCTGGAGAAAATGGATGCTCTGGAGCAAGGTTGTCAAACTCATTTGTTATGAGGACTGGATCTGACATAAATGAGACCTTGTTGGGCCAGGCCATGTGTGTCATAAAATGTAATACCAGGTAGCAGAGATATAAACTTTATAAAGGACACAAACACAAAGGGTTTCTTTTTACTAAAAATAAAGACATGCTTAAAACATTAGCACTCTTGCAATATTTTGTTTATTTAACAGTGTCTGATAACTGACACCTCTTGCTCTGAATTATTGCATCAAAATGTCTGTGCTGTTGCAATCTTGAGTATGCTGTTCAGGTGTGTATCTGTAAGCTGCAAACCTACAATGACGCAGCAGCAGCAGAACGGGAAGAAGAAGCAGAAGACAGCCAGTTCTACTGCGGGCCTGATAGAAGCCCTCTGGGGGCTTGATCCAGCCCCCAGACCACATGTTCGACACCCCTGGTCTGGAGGGTGAAATCCCGGTACTGTTTTGACATCTCTATCCTCCCCATGTTCCATCCACAAATCTCCTGGAGTTTCCCAACCTGGATCTGGCAACCCTACCGCCCATTACCTGCTGGTGGCCAAGGTGGGCCCAGGAACACTCAAAGATGGAATCTGCTACCTGCAAACTGAAAAGTCCATTCTACCACTTTAGGGCTTCACCACCTTGTTATAATTTTATTCTCCTGTATGTGAGAACAAAATATCAGTCTGTTGGGGTTTTAAAATGTTGTAGTCTTCAGTATGCAGTCCTGCTAATCTGGCTCTATTCACATCCATGAAGCATCATAGCATAGGGAAAATGACTTAGGTGATATGTAATTTATGTAAGAAATATGTGTTATTTGGGTAGGGTGAGCCCCTCCCCCTTCACATTCAACATGATTATCCTACTTGTTTTTTTATACTTGTGAGAACACTGGTTTCAATAATCCTGTAATTGTTGTGTGTGTGTGTTTTAAAGAAAACAGCTACCATGTAATGGATTAAGACTTAAAAAGTCTCCTATATATAAGCTATGACAGAAAAAGGAGGCAAGAGAAAGAGGGAAATCAGTTGGCACTGTGTAATGTTAGAACTCACACTTATGCATTCAGGTAAATTTGAAAGATTACTTATCTGGTGGCAGGCTGGTGTTTGTTTTTGCTGGTGTCCACTAGAACTGAATTGGCTAAATCAATTCAAAACAATGGTCAGTGGCCTACAGATCATACCACTGGAATGCATGTAGATACTTCACTGGAAGCAAGTAGCATGTATGCGAGTATATAAAAGTACCTCTATGAAAACAATAGTGATAGATTTAAGTTACGATTAATTATATATTCTGCTATATCATAGAAATTTCTTCTTTTTAAGTATGACAAAAATCTATAAACAACAAAAATTTCTGATAAGACACTGCAGGGTGGTTAGGATTGAAGAATTGGAAATCAATGCAAGCAAACAAAAAACTAAGACAACAAAACAGTCAGTGTAGGCAAAGAGCTGTCTACGGCAATAAAACTGTCTAAAGTCTGACATACCATATGGAAGAGAGGGTTATAAAAGCAGAAGTCATTGAATTACAGCAAAAAGGTGGCAATACCTACAATGAACTTTGCAGAATACTATTATTTTCCCTTATATAAGCAGTCTCCTGAGCGGATCCATTATACTGTAGTTCTGATCTCCTTATGTGAATGCCTTCCTGAACATTTATGATCTGCACATTCTGCAAAATGAGAGGTGTGGGAGCCGTCCTGTAAGTCTAGTCAAGTCATTCCATGATGTGGAAGCAGCCACAGAGAATATGCATGAACAGGCATTTGCCGATTTTACCTGTTATCAGGGTAGCAACCTCAGAGGCTTTTGCTCAGATGAGAACAGCTGTCATGGTGGAACATAGCAGGAGAGGCAGTCCTGCACAGGTCCAATGCCTTTAAGGGCTTTGTAGCTGCGGTGGCTCAAGTGGTTAAGACGCTGAACTGCAGGCTGTGGAAGGTCAGTAGTTCAGCGGTTCAAGCCCCGGGTGCCGCAAGACAGGGTGAGCTCCTGTCTCTAGTTCCAGCTCCTGCCAACCTAGCAGTTCGAAAGCAAGAAATTGCAAGTAGATAAATAGGGACCACTTCGGTGGGAAGGTAACAGCGTTCCGTGCGCCTGGTGTTTAGTCATGCCGGCCACATGACCACGGAAACGTCTTCGGACAGCGCTGGCTCTTCGGCTTTGAAACGGAGATGAGCACCGCAACCCTAGAGTCGGATTCGACTGGCTTTCGAGCAAGGGAACCTTTACCTTTACTAGGTGATAGGTAGAATATTGGCTTGAATCCAGTAAATGATTAGTAGACAGCTAGGATCTTGAATTGAAACCAGTAACTGACTGGTAACCAATGGAGTATCTGCAGAATAGGAGTGATTTCCTCATTCTGCTTAGTGTCTGATAGGAGCTGGGCTGTGGTGTTCCATACCATCTGGAACTTCCAGATTGTCTTTAACAACTTAAGAGTGCATTACAACAGTCTATTCTAAAGGTAAGGATAGCATGAATCTATAGCCAGCATTTGCCACCCAGTGACCTCTAAGTAGATGTGTTGAATGACTAACACAGGCAAGTTGACTGATGTGTCACTTGTGAAGGGATATATGACTGAATCAGCACTAACAAAATTGAATTCCATCTAAGAATGGAATTGCCAGTTGTTGTTTTTCCCTAGCAGTAGCCTCAATAGCTGTGTGAGAAATAGAATGTCAACAGGTAGTTTCCTTCAGCCTGGAGATACAATGAAATTGCACCCATGTCACATCTGCATATCAGGTAACTGTTAAAAGGATAGAGAATAAGGAATGCTATGGTATCCTAAACTTGTGACGTAAGTCTTTGTGATTATTAGTTCTTATTATGCCACAAGCCTCCTTTTATTTTATTTTTACTGTAACTGACAAGTACAAGTGTCTCTCTGAAATCGGCTAAAAGTGCCAAATCCCTGCCAAAAACGTGGTAGTGGGTGCAGCATGTCCATGTAGGCACACATTCAACACCATCCCCTAAGAAGGCTTAGTTAACCACATAGTTTTGGAGCTCATGTGGCTGGATTGTGAAATTCTAGGTTTCAGCCCCTGTCACTACATGATCCTGGGTCATTCTCTCAGCTTCACCTACCTCACAGGGCTTGTTCTGTGGACGAAATGAAGGAGATGACCACATGCCCAGGGCTGAGGTGCCCGTAAAACGAGTAGGAAACATTTTAAGCATCCTTTTAGTCAGTTTTTATGAAAGACTGGATCCTCCTCGCGCCCTCCCGTATAGTTTCAGGGCCTGCTTCTGAGCCAAATGGCCATTTCAAAGGTAAGTTGGTGGGCGTATTTAACGACCCTTGCCACCCGCACAGCGTGCGTCGAGTTGTGGGTTTGTAAAAGTTGTAGGTCCCTTTCCTGGAAATGCCACCCCCGCCAAACCAGGGTGGGGCGGGACACTGTAGCCCAGCCTCCGGAATCGAGAGAGGGAGCGAGGCGGGCCCACGCGGAGTCTCACAGGCTCGCCGCAGCCACCTGAAACCCCTCAGCAAGCCTCTCTTCTCCCCCCCTGGCGCGCGAATCGCCCGGCTGGGCGGGGCCGAGGCACAAGTGCCCCAGCCCGTCGCCGTCGTCTCTCTTCGCCCTCGGTGCGCGGCAGCGGGACGACTCCCTGCTCTCTCCTGCTCACAAAGTTTTGAGGAGACTTTGGGCCGTTGGCGCGCCGCTTTGTTCTTTGCTTTTCTGCCCTTTCCCTCCTCCGGGGGGAAAAGACTCCGGCGGGGCTCCAACTTCGCGCGTGGACACCCTCGAAGGATGGACTAGCGCGGGTGAACTTGGGCACCGAGCCTGTGAGCGAAGAGAAGGAGGAAGAAGAGCAGCGCCCGCCCGGCCGCCCTTAGGAGAGGATGGTTGCTCGGACCGAGTAATGTCAACACGTAAGTTCTTTTTCGTCGGCGCAGGGGGAAAAGTGTACTGCTCCCCTCCCCCCCCCCCCCCCCGCCCGCTGTGTGATGCTTTGCCAGCCCTTGGAAGCCCAATAAATCCCGCTGGCTTTCCTCTCTCCTTTTCCTGCGCGGAATACTCCGGCCAGACTAGCGGGATCGTCGTCAGGAGAGATGGTGACTTAATTTGGGGCTGAAAGGTAGCTCCAGAAGGGGGGCGGGCGGGTTATATTCTGAACAGCAGGTAAGAGGCTTCATAGTCCCAAGGGTCCAGAAAATTATTTTAAAAGGAGGGAGAAGATGATGGCGTTTTCTTGCTGTTAGATCTAAAGAAGACCCACCGTTTTCGTTTAAATTAGTAATGCTGTTAATTAATTGGCAATGAATTACTAGTTCAGGGTGTGTGTGTGTGTTGCACTCTGGCTCTGCTCCAGGGACGATGAACATAGTTGACACAGGCTTGTGGCTTTTGTTTCGACTTCTGTCCGTAATTTCAGTTGGTGCAGCTAAAGCATCTCTCAATCGCTAACGATGAAATCTCAGACTTCACCTGAGCAAGATCTCTAATAAAATTTGGGAAAGGAGCTGTTTCTAGACAGAAGGGTACTGTGCCAAGAAATAGAAGACGAAAGGAAGGTTTTAAGAACAGAAAATGTTCCATGCTTTTGCCATTTCTGTGTTCTAGGTTGAAATAAATGTTTGTCAGTTGTGCCAGTCCAAAAGAAGAACCCTATGTTCCTATAAGAGAGTTTTCTCTCTCTCTCTCTCTTTTCCTGGAGAGATTGTCATGGCAATACACACTTGCATGCAAGTTACTGTATCTAGGTCTGATCACTTTTTGATAGTACTAAACTCAGCAGAGTTAACATGCTTCATCTGCCTGGTTGACTGGCTTGTACTTACTGATTGCCTGTATGCTACTGTAATCAGATATGAAGTCAGATAGGGGCAGTAAGTGGATTCAGAACAGACTAAGGATTTTAAAAAATTGATTTCCCGAGTGTTCTTTAATAAAATAATTACTTTTTCTATCGTTGTTGGGCATCATTAAGATGGACAATGTTCAACTCTGTCAGGGTAAATTTGCTTTCCTGGCAATAGACCACCATGCTAATCTTTCTTTAGGCTAAAGAATCAAATGTTTCTGCAGTTCTGGAAATGCCTTCATTTTTAATTAACACATAAAAATAGTTATTTGCTTACAAAAAGACTATCGTAGATGGATAGCATAGTTAAAGAAGTATAGGAATTTTGTTACAACTTTTCATTGTTAATTTATTAGAGGATTTGATACTGTCTTACTGCTTTACCAGTTCAGAGCTAAAACCTGATCTGCTGCAAAAAAATGTAATCTCGTGGACTTGAGGCTCTTCAGTAATATTGTTTTACTGCTGCAAAGATAAGGAATATGGGGGATACTATGGGATAAAGAGGCACAGAGATGTTGCAGATGGATCTGCATTTGTGTGAAAATCAAAAAGATAGGTAACAATAATGTCCTTTTGCCTTGAACATTTAAGATATAATACCAGTCCCTGAGATTCAAGAGCCAGCCTCCACTGCTGCAGTAATGCACTTGTCCACAGCTGATGGCTCTCCATTATGATATGTATTTATTTACTTCATTTATACCTCGCCTTTGTCCCTTCTCTATTTTATCCTCACAACAATCCTGTGAAGTAGGTTAGGCTGAGAGTGTGTGACTGGCCCAAAGTCACCCAGCAAGCTTCCATGGCAGAGTGTGGATATGAACATGGATCTCCCAGATTGTAGTCTGACACTCTAACCACTATACCACACTGTATGCAGCCCGACAGTCACATGTTCTGGTTCAGCAGGGGTATATCTGAAACATGGCATGGCGGGTCACGGTTGGTGCCCCCTGCTTGGAGGGCAACCGATCAATCATGTAGAGTCTGCAAGGTGCTTTGTTAATGCCTTGCTTATTTTTGCAGTTCTAGCACTACGGTATCAGGAATCCACAGGTAGTAGCAGGATAGCATTAACCTTTACCCATTTTAATTTTCTTCTGATTGAGTGTGTGAATATTGCTTATGCTCAGCATCTGGCTGATTGATATATGTGAACTTTCCCCCAGGGCAAATTAGGTTGCTGTTCTGTGGTAGTTTTGTGAATGGTGGGTAGGGATGGGCACAGACCAGGAAAATGTGGTTTGATTACTGGTTTGTGATGTGCCCTATTTGCAAAGCATGGACCGCTACACATTTTTAGCCACCTTAATAACTGGTTCAGTTTGTGAGGTTCATGGCCTGGTAGCATGCCCCCCCCCCCGGCATGCTGGAGATACCAAACTCACAGAAGATCTCCAGCTGACTCTCCTCTACCTGCCTTCCATGTTTGGTGAGGACTGAATTTACAGGGTCCAAGTTATGGCCACCCAAAGAAAGTGCCCCCAGGAAAGTGCTTTCTGGGGAAATGACAGGCACAGGTTCAGAAGATTCAAGAGTGTATAGTATGGATCCTGTATAGTATGGATCCTGTACAGACTGGAGACACCAAACCTGGAGGGTATGTAGAGGAGCATCCAGGGGAGGTCTGTGGCAAGTTTGGTGTCTATAGCTTGCACAGGACCCGTTCTACACACTCCTGTACATTCACCTGTCAAAATGACTGAGGTTCAGGAGTATATAGAATGGATCCTGTGCAAGCTAGAGACATCCAAGTCACAGGGGACCTCTCCCTGATGCTCCCCTTTATGTCCTCCAAATTGTTGCTCTGATACTTTGTAAACATTTTGATTGAGCGGAGACTGTCTGGGAATGTATTCACTCATGAACCGGCATGAACCTCCATGGACAACATCAGAGTTCATGGAAAGTTTATACCAGGTACCCTGCCATGAACTTGACTTCATGGACCAAAAACAGGGCAAAATTGGTGACGAATTTTGCATTATGATTCAGTTCATGCCCATCCCTAATGGTGGGATTACCTTCATTATGTGGCATGTCTCTTTGTACTACAAAAATGTTCTCATAGCACAGTTTACAAAATCTTGTGGCATGCTAGGGCCTGGGTCTGTGTAAGGCTGGTAGGATACTGGTAGTCAATTCTCCCTCTAAGCTGTGGAGTCTTGTGAGCAAAAATACTTCTTTGTGAGCTACTGGTGAGCGAGTGATTTGGCTACTGCATAAATTATTTTGCTCTGAAGCCATCCTTCCTGAGATAAGACAAAAATATGTGAGCCAGAGACTAAAAAACTGTGAGCTAGCTCATGCTAACTCATGTTAGAGGGAACACTGCTGGTAGTCATTTGAGGGAGAGGCTTGAACCTGTGAGCACTTGCAGCTATGGCTGTAATCCTGTGGTCTTCACTATTTCTCAAGCAAAGGCCACTTCAGCCAAAAATCGTCAGTGTAAAAGCCATATTAACTGCTGGTACATCATTTACTACTGTCACTTGTGAGGAACCTTTCTCATTTATCACCTTGGTGAGAGGGTGTGGTTGCTTTGGCTGTGTCCACTAGGAGATGGGAGAAAGACCACACAGGGCTAATTGAAGCCTTGTATAGAAATATTGTTTCTAAATTCTCATACCTTCTTCCTGTGATGACATTCTGATATTCTGTGTGTCTTTTCCTGTTGCAGGCCAGATGGCCTAGTGTGATTTCTGTCCCTTGACCAGATGGCTGAGCCACTAAATAGCCATACCATATAATCATGCCAGATACCTACATTCCTTAACACCTCTCTGTTGAGAGCCAGACTTTAAAGCTCCTCTCTATGGCCTACATAAGCCATGTCACATACACAATGGAGAAAGCTAGAAGGTGGATCACCTGACTGCAGGCAGGGCCTCTAACTTCTTAGCCAATCCCCACACACCTGATGTTGCAGCTATGGCAACCAGAAATTGGGCACACACCCCTGCTGCTCGTGATTGGCTGATGGCCACAGCTGATTATGACTGGTATGGGGGTATAACTCCATGGTTCCTTATGGAAGAGCTCTCTCTCTTGTTCTTGCTCCTGGGAACCTGACTTTTGAAACAAAGAGCTTCTTTGTGAACTGTTTGCCGGTTGCCAATCTTCTGTTATTGTGGATCTGTATCTTTGAGCAGTCCTGGACTAGCTACCTGTACAAGATGGGATTTCTCTTCAAAATCCCTTGGTGCCCACCTGTACTGTTATGCAATGGACAATCTCGGATTACTGATACTTAACTCGGTAACTATGATTATTATTAATGTGTAGTAAGGGCAAATAGCCATAGGTGTTATTATTTTTGTATCCTCTATTAGTCTCTAGCTATGCTCTGCACTTAATAAAGATCATTCCTATTTGTAATTGTCTCTGATGCGGTAATTGAACTCCAAGGCTAAATCTTGTGTCTAAGCTGACCACAGAGCTACCACTGTGAGAGTAATCGTGCGCACCTCTGAGTTAGAGTTGCTGATGTGTTAAGTCCCAGATGCCAGCTAAGAGATTGAATCTCTGCTCTTAGGCTGCGTGGGGACCCCTTTGAAGAGATTCTGGTGGCAAACTGTTGTGATCCTAGAGGGAGTACAGACTGTCTCGTGGATTTGTTTTCCTGTGCTGAAATACAGGGTTCCCTCTCACCCCTGGACTGGGCTGAGTGGGTTTAATCCTGTACAAGCCTGACTGGTTTTCCCCATGTGTTATCACACCAGTCCTTTCCCTGGCTGTTCGGGGTTCAGACAGTAAGGTAATTGTCATACCTGTTCAAGACAAGACTGAACTCAGTTTCAGCTGACATGCTGCTCTCCTGTTACTCACCTTCTTACTGTCGCATCAGTCTCTCCTGCCTGTTCTATTTTCCCAGGGTGGTTAAAAGGTAGTGTCCCACAGTATGCTCTGCCCCCTTATGCCTCTTCTTCCTTTGGATCCCACTGAGGCTGGTCCCACTATCTGGTTCTTGCTCGGCTCCAGTTACTTCTTCCTGGGCTCCTCCCTGCTTCCATCCTCTGGTGCTACCTCACCATCTGGCTTATCGACTCCTGTGGCTGCTTGCTCCATGCCTTCCACCTTGACCATCTCCCATCCTATGCTAAAGGGCTGAGAAGGCAGGGCTGACAAGGTGGAAGTTGGGCTTCTGGTGTTGCCAGGTCTCTGTCACTTCTGGTGTGACAGTGTTTATGGCAACAGAGGGGTTAAGGAGTCTTCCTGGAATGGGAAGTGGTGGTGAGAGGGTGGGTCTTGCCCAGGTCTTGCCCTGATGTTGGAGTCATGCTTGGGTTCCATCAAAGCTGTCACCAGATCATAGACCTTGCAGTGAAGATCACTGCACTAATAAATGTGGTATCACTCATAATGGAATAGTTATTAGAGTAGCAGTCTTCATTGCAAGGTTTACAGTAGTAGATTAAAAAAAAATCTATTCATATGTGTTTATGCAATATAATGGCATAGTACAGTGGATACTGCTAGAGGCTGATGGTATAGGAGCAGACCACAATCCATATTATTGGAATTTGATTTTGGACCAGTACGGATGTAAATGACTACTGGTATAGGAGCAGCTTTGACTTGTAGAAGTTAGTGATGGTAGAGAAAGGAACAAGAACAGGAGCATGGGAAACTGCCATGAAGACCAGTAGGTTCCCATTCTAAACAGAAAGTTTGGCAGGTATATTTGAGCGATGTAATGTCTGAAGCCTGAATTAGTTAACTGTTAAAAACTATGAGGCATTTTCAGTCCATTTTTACAGCACCAGAGTTGTCATATGTTATTCCATCAGATATTTCTGAGCAGAGTACACTCTGACTATTCATCATCAGTCTCACTCATGCCAAAATGTGGAGAAAAGTAAAACCAATTATCCATGTGTGCTTAATGGAGAAGGTGGGTTACAGGTACTTATATTAACTCGATATTCCAAGGTCCCTTTCTGCTTGGTATTTGAAGTAGTACCAGGTACACTCTGAATTTTAAATAGTGGTAGAAAATTCTAAGGGAAATATAACTGGAAAGCTAAAAACTGGTTTAAGTAGTGGAGTTGCTTGCTCTTTGACAATAACTCACTCTCCTTTGGATTCGATGTTATGCATATTTTTGTTTCATGCTTGATAAAGCAGTCACTATAGACAGATCAGAATGCAGAGAAACCTGCTCTCTCTCTTTTTAAAAAATCACCACGTATCTCTTAAAATAAAATCGACTGAACATGGATATTTTTTCATTTTCATATGAACTGAAAATTACCAGATTTCAATAGCTTCATCCCATTTGGAATATGATTTGTCTCCCAGGGGATTTGATTGCTGGGAACTTAAGGAGGGGAGGAGAAACAGTCCTCACTTTCCCCTCTTCCCCATTTTTAATCCATTTTGTGTTCTCCAAAGACCACAGATAACTGGAGGAAAAGTAAGTGCTACACAGCAGATTTCTGAAACATTACCCTTTAGTGACTTTTTTTGCAAACAGTTTATCAAACTTTAGGGAAGTATTGGAAATGCATTTGTCAAGGTCACTAAATTGCAAGATCTGTGCTATGATAGCATTCTTCAAGTGCTGATTGAGTTCTTTAGATTGTGATGGTGCACTTAATGATTACAACACTTAGGAATAAAGTTCAAAGTGTTACAAGAGTGTACTTGAGCAGTATCACAATATTAATGACCTTGCAAAATGTATGAGAATCCATGGGAGCACATTTACCAGTGTCCCTAAGTTGTGAAATCACACAAGTACAGTTCTCTTGGTGCACAGAGAAAAGGTTTTAATGTCTCCAGTTTCTGGGAGCAATGGGAAGGATGGATAAAAGGAAAAGAATTGGACTGGACTGATAATTGGAAGCCTCACAGAACAAGATTCTGTCCAGTGACCAGTCTGAGGGAGGGGGCCTTGATTCAGTTGTAAAATCTGGTCTAAATATATACCTCATTCATCCCTAATATTTATAACACAGCATATATGTCCAGTCCCCGTTTTTGGTTGGAACTGCAGATGTAAAATAATTGTAACTTCATGTGTTCACACAGACAGGAAAGATATTTTTGTGTAAAGAATCAGCCTATCAGATTAGTCAGTATGAGTTAAATCTACCACACAATGACTTTGCAGAAGTGTGGTTTATTATATTAGATTTTTGTTGGATCCCCAAGCATCGAGAATAAATCCACGTTTTAAGAAAAGCAAAATTTATTTCAAAGCGTTGAAGACATACTCAAACACGTTCTTTGTTAGAACTGGGGATACACAGTTAGATCAAGCATAATAAAGGAACTTCAAAGAGATACAGGTCCAATGAATAACTTTCCCGCTGGCGGGCTAATGGAACGGTTGCGCGCCCAGTCCATGGGAACCAGGCAGGATATTAGACATAACACAGGTGCAGTAGTCATGGGAAAAGCAATAGCCAAGCATTACAGCATCTTCTCCCCCACACAACCTCCAGCAGTTATCTTTTGCATTCCAACGCAGGAGTAGGATGATAGAAACCAAGCCGGGTGCAACAGGGAAAGAATATGTACACAGAGGTCACAGAAAACAGAATGGCAGCTTGCTGACATACTGCCCCCCTTAAAATACACTTACAACACACCTCCCGGGCCGGGCGGGAGATCTCCCGGGCTGGGCGGGAGACCTCCCGGTTTGTCCGGGAACCTCCTGTGGAAACTACGGATCAGGTAAGGGGCCCGAATATCCCCTTCTTCCACCCATTCGCGGTGCTGGGGACCGAAATCAACCCATTCGATAAGGTACCAGAGTTTACCACGTTTCACTTTACAATCCAGGATATCAGCGATCTCAAAATGTTCATCCCCTTCCAAAATGACAGGTGGAGGAGGAGTAGTTACAGGTCTCCATGGAGACGGGCCAGGATCCTTCTTTAACAGGCTCATGTGAAATACAGAATGCAAGGCACGTAAATTCTTAGGCAAAACAACATCAACTGCCACATCATTTATGACTTTGCGCACTTTGAAAGGGCCTATGAACTTCCATCCCAATTTCCTGCTAGGCCGCAGCATCTTAATGTTCTTGGTTGAGACATACACAAGATCCCCAGGTTTCAGATCAAACCCCACCACCCTACCCTTGTCTGCCTGGGTCTTGTAAGCAGCCTTGGCTGCGTCAAGTGTTTGGCATAACAGAGGCCATGCTTTTTGCAAGGACATACACCAGGTATCAGCATCCCCCACAGGACGTTGGCCCATCCCCTCCAAGAAAGGGAGGGGGGGGCTGTCGTAACCAGAGACAGCTTTATACGGAGACATGCCTGTGGAGCTATGGACAGTATTATTATAACAATATTCAGCAAGAGGCAATAAGTCACACCAATCATTCTGTTGATAATTAGTAAAACAACGCAAATATTGTTCCAGGGTCTGATTAACTCGTTCCGTTTGTCCGTCAGTCTCGGGATGATACGCGCTGCTGAGTCCTTGTTCCACCCCTAAAATGGAAAGAAGTTCCCTCCAAAATTTAGAAACAAATTGGGTCCCCCTGTCAGAAATTAACTTAGTAGGTAATTGATGAATTTTCACCACGTGAGACATAAACGATTTCGCCAACCTTTGAGCTGTAGGCAAGGAAGGAAAAGGTACAAAATGAGCTTGTTTAGAAAACAAATCAACAACCACCCAAATGATAGTGTTCCCTTTGCTCGCAGGGAGGTCAGTAATAAAATCCATGGATACCACTTCCCATGGTCTCGATGGAGTAGGGAGTGGCTGTAGAAGACCAGGAGGCTTGCCCAATCTGGGTTTAGTCAAGGCACATGTTTGGCAGGACCGAACAAACATCAAGAGGTCTTTGCGCATATGTGGCCACCAGAACTGTCTGCGGATGAGTTGTAGAGATTTAACAAAACTCCAATGCCCTGCCAGTTTCGAACCATGAGCAGACTCCATCACCTCCCTCCTCATTGAAATAGGCACATACAGTTTGTCTCCAGAATAAATCAGACCATCAGGGCTACGGACACAATCAGGCAACGTTGTCAGGGAGGCATCATCCTCAACAGTCAAAGCAGACAGATATTTTTGGACCCAGGCCCCCCCCCCCACAGGGAAAAGGGAAGGCGTAGTCTCATCAGAGTGTGGAATTGCCCGCGCTTGCGCCCTGGTGACCACGGCCCCCCCCAGATGGGAGGGGGAAAAGACAGAGTCCATGATGATCTCACGCTGACTGTCATGTTGTGGGAGGCGTGAAAGCGCGTCAGCCAGGGAATTCGCCGCCCCAGGGAAATGACGAAGAGTGAATCGAAACTTAGCAAAGAAGTCCGCCCAACGAAGTTGCTTAGCGTTGAGAGAACGGGGGGATTTCAGCATCTCCAAATTCTTATGGTCAGTCCAGACTTCAAATGGCAGTTGCGCCCCCTCCAACCACTGCCTCCACGTGGAGAGAGCCAGCCGGATTGCTGACGCCTCCTTTTCCCAAATCCCCCAGTTTCGTTCAGCGTCAGAAAACTTTTTAGACACAAATGCGAGGGGATGTAAACGACCATCCTCCCCCTCCTGCAAAATCGCGGCCCCCATTGCCACATCCGAGGCATCAGTTTGGACAATGAATTTCTTAGTTTCATCAGGGCGCGCCAGCACTGGCTCAGAGGTGAACATCAGTTTAAGTTTCTCAAAAGCCTCTGCGCAAGCAGGGGACCATTTAAGCGGGGCGCCTGGTTTCGTAGCATCAAACCCCTTTCCCTTGGTTTTGAGCAAATCAGTCAGGGGAAGGGCAATTTGAGCGAAATTCTGGATGAAATTTCTGTAAAAATTGGCAAATCCGAGGAACATTTGCAATTGTTTGCGGGTCCTGGGGGGCTCCCAGTCAAGTACAGCTTGAATTTTAGCAGGGTCCATTTCAACCGTCCCCCCAGAGATGCGATAGCCCAAAAAGTCAATGCATGTCTTGTGGAATTCACATTTTGACAGCTTTGCAAACAAGTGGTGTTCATAAAGTCGTTTAAGGACCTTGCGCACCAATTTAATATGCGACGGGAGGTCCTGAGAGTACAGCAACACATCATCAAGGTAAAGGACCACTCCCTTGAATAGAAACTCATGTAGGACCTCATTGATAAGGTTCATGAAGACCCCCGGAGCCCCTTGAAGGCCGAAGGGCATAACGAGGTACTCAAACTGCCCCAAAGGGGTATTAAATGCAGTCTTGCTTTCATCCCCCTCCCGGATGCGCACACGGAAATATGCATCCCGGAGGTCAAGTTTCGAGAAGATTTTGCCCTTGGTGGCCTCAGCTACCAAGTCCTTGATTAGCGGGAGGGGGTAAGCATTGGATAAAGAAACAGCATTCAGACCCCTATAATCAGTGCACAATCTGAGCCCCCCGTCTTTCTTCTTTCGGAAAAGTACAGGCGCGGCGAAAGGGGAGGAAGCCGGGCGAATGAAACCTCGGGCTAGGTTTTTATCAATAAAGTTCCGCAGTTCAACTTTCTCAGCCGGCCCCATCGCATAAATTTTACCTTTGGGCAATTTACAGTCAGGCAAAAGTTCAATAGCACAGTCAGTCGAGCGATGGGGGGGCAATTCGTTAGCTTCCTCTTCGCCAAACACTTTCGCCAAGTCTCTATACTCTCGAGGCAAAGAAGCTAACTCTTCCGGTTGCAAAGTGCCGCAGGGGAACTGCGCGGTCGGCTGGTCCCCCCACGAGTCCACCCAGCAGTGATTTACACACTTAGCCGACACAAACTTGACAACCCCTTCTTCCCACAAGATGTAAGGGTCATGGGTAAACAACCAGGGACTCCCCAGAACTAAGTCGAATTGCGATTTAGGGGTGACAATGAAGGATCTGGATTCCCAATGATCGCCCGCCCCCAGCCGCAAAGCCATAGTCTCGTGCGTACAAGGTTCCATGGGTGCCCCATCCATCTGGGTAAAAATGATGGGAGACTTCAAGGGGGCTATCCCCGCTTCCAGTGCCAACAACACTCTAGGGCTGATGAGATCCCTCCCACACCCAGAATCAATCAACGCTCTCACCCTAACGTGGGTTCCCAGGAGCGGATTCATTAATGAGACAGTCACGAAAAATAGGGAAGGGGTTTCTCTCACCACCTTGGGCGCAGCATTAGAATGGCCTTGTCGTTTTGCGCCTCTCACAACAGGCCGTTGTCGTTTTCCGCCGTTTCAGGCACCACCTCTTCTTCTGACTCGGCAGCAGACGGATCGTTCCCCTCCGAGCCTTGGGCCGCCTGCAAAGCTTTGGAGAAACGCGGTTTAGCCATTCCCTTCTTCCCCGTCAGCGGTGTCTTCGGGCTTGGAGTAGGCGGCTGTACTTTACGGCTGCCACAATCCACAGCGAAGTGCCCCTTCTCCCCGCACTTGAGACAGAGCCCCATCTTCATACGTAGTTCTCGTGCTGATTCCGACAGGCGTTGAGGCTTGGGTTTGGAGGCACCGGCAGCGGCGGGTCTGTTGGTCGTAGCAGCCAGGTCGAGTTTGATGGTGGTGAGCCGGTCTTCCGCATTTTCAGCTTCCTGGGTCCAGGCCATTAGGGAGACAGGGTTGACAGTTTTCAGAACCGTTTCTCGGATATCTGCGTTGAGACCCAAGCGATACATCTCAGCTAATATATGGTCAGGGTAGTCTCGGAGCTTTGCGGCTTGCTTGTGGAATTCCAGAGTGTACTCGCGAACCGACTTCTTGTTCTGGCGATAGGTGCGGAGAAACGCTTTAGCCCTTTGACTCGCGTTGACATCTTCAAATCTCGCCCGCAGCGCCCACATGAATGCTCGCAAATTCAAAAGTTCCGGACCGCGGTCATTGTGCAGTCCAACATACCATGTGGCGGCGTCTCCTTTCAGTCTTGCCGAGATGACATCAATAAGACCAGCTTCATTTCGGAACAGGTGTCGACTTTCTTCTACGAATTTATGCACCCTCACCGTGAAGAAAGCGAGTTCATCTGGGTTGCCGTCGAAGGTAGCCTCCAGTAGATCCTTGGGTCTGGGCCGTGGAGGCCTTACCAACGGGCCCAGCTGAGCCGGAACTCCCCTGGGAGGGAAACCCGGCACAACCGGTGGCCCCGCTGGCATTGGCCTCAGTGGTGGCGGCAGACCCGGCACCGGCGGACCCCCCGGCATCGGCGGTTGCACAGGCACTTGCAGAGGCGGTCTCACTGGCGGCTGTACAGGGACCTGCTGCGCTGGAACTCCCGGTGCTTGCAGCGGTGGTCCCGTCAGCGGTTGAGCAGGCATCGGCGGCGCGGGAAGTCCCGGTGCAGGAGCAACTTGTTGCTGCGCGGCGTGTGCGTCAAGGAAATTAGCCATTCGAACGTCCATCATTCCCGGCAGACCTTCCATCACATCCTGGAATGCCCGCAACAAGTCTCTCACCGAGTCTTCCAGTTCTGCTAGTCGTTCCCCGGTGGTTTCTTCCGGGATGGGGTCCCGAGGGCGGTAGTCCGGGGGTGGGTCATAGTCCTCTTCCGTTGGGAAGACTCCGGTGCCCTCCTCATCTCCTGCGTGGCCCCGCGGTCCCGACGGCTCGAACATCCACTCCTCGAGGTCCCGCTCGGGGCTCCCCTTCTCCGAGGTAGCCCCCGGCTCCGGGAACAATCCCTTGTCAAATAGACTCTCACGTAATCCGCTCCCCCGACGGGAGTACACCTCACGGGTGCCCTGGGTGTTGTACATAGTCCAATCATCCTGCTGGTGAGTCTTCCGCGGACCCCATTGCGAAGGGGTCGGAGGCGGCCAAGACAGATGTGCAGGCAGGCGGGGAATCGCTCCCCCCACGGCACCCTCCAACGAGGCTGCAGTCGTGAACACCAAAGACGCGGAGGTTTGTGGGACCGATCCAGAGTCCCCCTCCGTGGTAGGTAGGTTTCCCTCAATTCCGCTCATGATCTCGCCAGATTCGGAACGATAGGAAAAAGAGAGTTCTAACAATATGTTGGATCCCCAAGCATCGAGAATAAATCCACGTTTTAAGAAAAGCAAAATTTATTTCAAAGCGTTGACGACATACTCAAACACGTTCTTTGTTAGAACTGGGGATACACAGTTAGATCAAGCATAATAAAGGAACTTCAAAGAGATACAGGTCCAATGAATAACTTTCCCGCTGGCGGGCTAATGGAACGGTTGCGCGCCCAGTCCATGGGAACCAGGCAGGATATTAGACATAACACAGGTGCAGTAGTCATGGGAAAAGCAATAGCCAAGCATTACAGCATCTTCTCCCCCACACAACCTCCAGCAGTTATCTTTTGCATTCCAACGCAGGAGTAGGATGATAGAAACCAAGCCGGGTGCAACAGGGAAAGAATATGTACACAGAGGTCACAGAAAACAGAATGGCAGCTTGCTGACAATTTTTTGTCACAGCTTGAGGAAATTCCCAAATGCTCAAAATCATTATACTTATTATCACGTCTTTTTTTGTAGAAAAAGCCCAGCAGGAACTCATTAGCATAATAGGCCACACCCAACAGCAGAAACTCCTTAGCATATTAGGCCATACCCCTGACATCACAACTCATTGGCATATTAGGCCGCACCCCCATGTTACCAGAAGTGTGCTCATCCAGCCACACCCACCCTTTGCTTCTTATTCTGTTTACCCAGGGCTTTTAAATAGCAGGAACTCCTTTGCATGTTAGGCCACACACCCCTAATGTAGCCAATCCTAATGAATTTCTGCTGCTGGGTGTAGTCTATTATGCTAATGAGTTCCTGCTGGGTGTGGCCAACTTGGAAGCCAGCCGGAACTCCGTTCCTGTGCGTTCCTGCCTAAAAATAGCCCTGCTTATTGTAATATGCACATTATATTATAGGTATGGTACTGTTATTGGCTTATGATGTCATTCTTTCTTTATGGATATTGCATTATGGATATGTTTGAGTAGTCATAAGACTGGCTAATGTATACTTTGTCATACTGTTTATAGTTTCTGTTATAGTTTTATGTTGTATGTGAAAATTAAATAATAAAAAGAAGGGGGGGGGAGAATTAGCCTAGCCTATTCCTAGCCTATTCATTATGCTAACTGAAGATACCTGCATTCTGGTCCAGTGACAAAAATTAGTCATGAATGTGATAACTTCATGGTTCATTCCTAATTGATTTTGATAACGTTTTTGATAAAGTTCCTCAAAAAAAAAAAAAAAAAAAAATAAAATTTGTAATAGATGCTATATATCCTTTATGTAATGATTACCCAATTAACCTAAGCATTTGTCTGCTTGGAAGGTAATTTATTTCTCAGTTGCACTTTGCAGGTACACAGTTAGCTACTAATCGTCGGCTTAAAAACTCCAATATTCTTTTTTACTCTCTTGACAGAAAAACACAGACAGAAAATGTGCTTCAAAGCCTGCTCATTCACCTCCAGGAGCATAATTGTGCAAATGCAGTTAATGCTGCTTGCATTATGCTCACAGGTTCTGTAAGCTCTACTCCATACAGATGTATGTTCTAGGGAGCAAGAATGCAACATAGACGGTGCTGGTTATCTACATTCCATGAAACACTGAAGATGAAATTGCCTGATGAAAATCCCAATTGATTCAGATGGCAAATTATACCCAGAGCCATTTTCTATCCTAATATGAGAATACAGAAAGGACAAAAAAAAAAAAAAAATCAAAGGCTCCTAAGTAAATTCAGCAGTCATGGGATAAGAGGACAAGTCTTCTTGTGCATTAAAAGCTGGTTAATTAACAGGAAACACAGAGTGAGTATAAATGGGAAATTTTCTCAGTGGAGGGTGGTAAGCAGTGGGGTACCGCAGGGCTCAATACTAGGTCCAATGCTTTTTAACATGTTCATTAATGATTTGGAGTTGAGAGTAAGCAGTGAAGTGGCCAAGTTTGTAGAAGACACTTAATTGTTCAGGGTGGTGAAAACCAGGGAGGACTCTGAGGCACTCCAGAGGGATCTGTCAAGGCTAGATGAGTGGGTGTCAACATGGCAAATGAGGTTCAACATGGGCAAGTGCAAAGTAATGCACATTGGAGCCAAAACTGACCAGGAGAGAGATCTTGGAATCATGGTAGATTCCTTTGCCCTTTGAATCCTTTGAATTCACTGAAGATGTTGGCTCAGTGTGTGACTGCAATAAAAAAGGCAAATGCTATGCTGGGGATTATTAGGAAGGGAAATGAAAACAATCATAATGTATCATAATGTATCAGTATCATAATGCCCCTGTATAAGGGTGCGATCAGATGGGCTGTTTGACCCGATCTCGTCGCTTCTCCCTACTGGATTTAATGTATGCATCCAGAAAGCAACACCTGTATCCCACTCCCCAATTATTGGCCCCCCATCCTCACCACCAACTTTCCTGATACCAGAGAAAGTCCAGTATTTATGGATTCAATTGTTCTCACTGCACATTTCTGGCCATCTGCTCTCTCTGTTGTGCACTCAAGCCATTTCAAAGGTCTGTGGCTTCTGCTTCCTGAGCACCATGTGTTCCATAGCTAGCAATATGCGCATAACTGTATATTCGTCCCTGGCAAATAAGCAGTTCTGCGCATGTGCAAAGTAGACTTTTTTTAAAAAAAAGAAGAAGCTGCCCACCCGCTCCATGTTGACCATGCATCAGTAGTCTGATCAGTTGACTACAAGGTGAGGTAGGTTTAGGGTGGCATGTCTGGTCAAAACTCTCTGGAGCAAATAGTTCTGGAGATCTTGGAGGCATGGCCAAACCACGCCAAGCCTAGCATCTGACCACAGCCTAAATATGTGTTGCGGCCTCATTTGGAATATTGTGTACAGTTATGGTCACTGCACCTCAAAAAGAATACTATAGCATTGGAAAAGGTGCAAAAAAGGGCAACTAAAATGATTAAGGGGATGCAACACTTTCCCTATGAAGAAAAGTTAAAGAGGTTGAGGTTCTTTAGCTTGGAGAAGCAATGACTGAGTGGTGACATGATCGAGGTTTACAAAATTATGCATGGGATAGAGAAGGTAGAGAAAGAAGTACTTTTTCACCCTTTCTCACAATACAAGAACTCATGGGCACTCAATGAAATTGATGAGCAGTAGGTTTAGAACAGATAAAAAGAAATACTTCTTCACCAAAAGAGTAATTAACATGCAGGAAGTGATGACAACTGCAAACATAGACACCTTCATAAAGGGATTGGATAAACATATAAAGCAGCGGTCCACCAGTGGCTATTAGCCACAAGGTATAGATGGAACACTGTATCTGGGGCAGTAATACTCTGTATTCTTGGTGCTTGGGGAGCCACAGTGGGAGTTCTGGTCCCACTGGTAGACCTCCTGATGACACCTGGGTTTTGGCCACTGTGTGACGCAGACTGTTGGATTGGATGGGCCATTGGCCTGATCCAGCATAGCTTCCCTTATGTTCTTATGATTGTCCATAAACTTGGGTGGAATGGAAATGCAAAGTAATTTCAATTTGTTTTTTTTACAAAGAGAAAACTGAGGCTAAGAGGATTAAAAGGAATCTTATATGTCTAATATAGATACTACCATATTTGTACATTTATTAAAACTATTAATTATGGTCTATTTTGTTTTCAGAGATTTTTACAAGGATTTAGTTGTAGGGGCATTGAGGTTCAAGACAGTCATTTTGTTGTATGCTAATCTGGTTACATTAGAAAGTACTGGATTTCATCAAAGAACTTTTTATGTTTCAGTGCTTGAAACAGTATTATTCATCTTCAATGCTATTACATTTAATTTTAGAGCATGTCAGAAAACTAAATCATGCCAAGTTCTCTATTTAAAATAATTCAGTAAAGAAAAAGATGTTTTGTAGACTAATAACTCATTAGAAAAGTTAAATTGTGACACAAAATCAATTCCATGAAATTCATTGTGTTTTTTGAGTATTAGCTGGTTGATCAGAAAAAGTCATATTGTGACTGTGATTCTCAAAAGAATTGAGCCTCAAACTGCTAAATAAACCCATCAGAGTAAATGAAATCATTTCAGAGATAGGTAACTGCAGTTGAAATTTTGTTTGGAAATGCTGTTTCATGCAGTATTTTGTTTGCTTCTTTACTTTTTTTTAGTACAGTTCTAGAAATGCAACTGGTTTAGCAAAGCTGGTATTGCTTCTGTGAACAGTAGCTTCTCCCCAGCCTTTTCAGGCTAATATCCAGTAACTCTGTCAAAAGATTTGTCTTCTGCTAACTGCAGAAGCAGGATGATAATTCCACATGGTATTTAGTAAAGAACCATATTTTCTGTAACAATGCCACAACACCTGTCCTTATAGGCATGGTACAAAGCCCCATTCAGTTCTGTGGAAGTACTCTGATGAAAGTTGGGTGGATCTTACCTCTGTCTCACATCACCACTGAGCAAAATTTGAAGCCTTCCTCCAACTTTAAGTGGCTCTTCCACTGGAGGATGCCTTCTTGGAAGATGGTTGGATTCAACACAGTGTGTTTAGAAGTGCAGCACGGCAGCATATTGACCCTTGATTCTTTGCTCTTTTTCCAGCATGCTTATCTTCCCAAGTATCTTGCTTCCTCCCCATTGCCCTTAAATGGCTTTGGAAAGGAAGAGATCAAAAATGCGAGGTGCAGATACTAAGAGCAAAGATACACCAGCAGCTAGATAAGTGAGGGAGGATTGGGTGACAGTTTCTATGACCTTCCCATCCCTCTTCTGTCACCTTCCGTGTTGCTGTAGCTCTGATATGGAATGAGTGAGTTTAATTAGTTTTTGTTTCTCACAACAACTGCTGTTATTGCTGA
This sequence comes from Gekko japonicus, assembly GCF_001447785.1. Taxonomy (NCBI): domain Eukaryota; kingdom Metazoa; phylum Chordata; class Lepidosauria; order Squamata; family Gekkonidae; genus Gekko; species Gekko japonicus. The sequence continues at coordinate 16,356 of NW_015170374.1, read as the reverse complement.
ATGGCTCCTTAATCAATTTTAGGGGAAGGGAGAGGTTTACAATGAAACGCTTAAGCAGAATTAGTCTTTTAAGCTCATTTATTTGAATGGATTTAGAAGGTGTAACTCTGCTGCGGTGCTGCGGTGGCTCAAGTGGTTAAGATGCTGAACTGCAGGCTGTGGAAGGTCAGTAGTTCAGCAGTTCAAGACCCGGGTGCTGCAAGACAGGGTGAGCTCCTGTCTCTAGTTCCAGCTCCTGCCAACCTAGCAGTTCGAAAGCAAGAAATTGCAAGTAGATAAATAGGGACCACTTCGGTGGGAAGGTAACAGCGTTCCGTGCGCCTTGGGGTTTAGTCATGCCGGCCACATGACCACAGAAACGTCTTCGGACAGCGCTGGCTCTTCGGCTTTGAAACGGAGATGAGCACCGCAACCCTAGAGTCGGATTCGACTGGCTTTCGAGCAAGGGAACCTTTACCTTTACCTTTAACTCTGCTTAGGGTGGGATTGTTAGTTACTACTTCTGGTTGGTGATAAAAAGGATGGCATATCTATATATATAAATTTAGTGTCATAATTTCTTGATCTAAAAATGGGGGGACACCTTTGGCTGTGAAGACAAATGTAGTAATGAAAGCCAAGATCTGCAGCTAGGGTTCCCAGTTCCTCTTTGGGGGCGGGGGAACCCCTCTTTTGCTGGACTCTTGCCCACCACTGGCCAGCTGGCTGGCAGGGGAAAATACAACCCCCCAACTGACCTTCCCAAGTGACTTCCGGTAAAACCAGAAGTGCAGACCCATGTCGGGGACATGAGGGGAACGCTCTGGTTTGTGGGCAAAACTCTATGGTTTGAAGCTAAATTTACCATAGAGTTTTGCCTCAAAACCAGAGCACCATCCTCGACATGATGTCACTTCCGGGTGATGTCACCGTGTCGGGGCCTTCACCTCCAGTTTTACTGGAAGTCATTGGACATCACTTCCACTCTCCCAGAAGGACATTGGGAGCCTCCTGTCGGCCAGGTAAGTGGACCTGGCAACCCTACCCACAGCCACAGGGAATGTATTGGAAGTAATTACTTTGCTGAAAATTGAAAGCTGCTTTAAAATGAAACAATATTAAAGGGCCAGTAGTCCTGGGAAGTATCAGCCATAGGGTTGCCAAGTCTTTTTGACTCACTGGTGGGGGAGCATCTCCTCAATCCGGGAGCTGTATCGGGACGCGCACGCGCGCCACCAGAACATCACAGGAAGTGACGCACAACATAGAGCACGTTGGGGGCGGAGTTCCCCCCGGGGCCCGATTCCGCCGCAGCAGAAATTGGGCCTCCAAAGCGGGGGTTTCCCTGCCCCCCCGCCCCCACTTGGCAGCCCTAGTCAGCCAGGGTTGATGTAACTCTGTATTGGAATCCTTACTTTGCATTTGTATTTAAAGTGAAAACAATCACAACAAAACAAGTCTAACCCATCCCCCAGAAAAGCAACACTGCAGTGGGTCCTCCAGAAGAAAAGTGTAATTAAATCTTGGCAATTTCAGATAAAAGAGTCATGTGAAGTAAGCCTACCTGGCAAACCCCTTTTGGAACTTGGGGCACTTTCAAAAGCGACTTGTGAAGTGGTATGAGGACCTCGAGTTCCAGGAAAAGACTTTTATGTGCTTGGATAATGAAGTTTTATCTTTACAGCAGTACAGTGTAAATGGCATTTTACCATGCACTGGTACTGACAGATACAGAATGTTTCTGGTGTGTTTTTGTCCTTTGAAATAACAATGCTTATTTTGTTAATCTATTTGTAGGGAAAATGTGAAAAATTAGACTTGTATGTATTATGTAAAATTGGAAATGGATTTTGTGTTTGTGGTTTGCAGAAGAAGGGTATGGAAGGTTTGGCAAAATAAAACAAAGTTTCTTTAATAATTAATCAATCTAATAAAATCCTTTCAGGTTTGGACTTCAGCGCCTATTTCCACTGTACAGTCTAGGAATAAAGTCAAATACTCTCAGAACAGAGGCAGATTGATCATTAAGGCCTCCAGGAAAAGTCTCAGTGGGCTGATTGCATGTGTTGCCACCCTTCCACTGGGACTGCCTTGCTAGTGGTGCCCTGCACAAGATAAAGACTCCTTGCCTGACCAGGTACCACTGCACAAGGAGACCACAGTCCTCACTATCAGCCAGGCCTTCCTTCTTTGGCTGCATGGCCAGGGAGGGTGTGTTCTTTTCCTGGGCCATTTTGTCTTCCTAATCTGCCACTGCCTCAGAATTCTTGAACTGACAGACCAAGAGAGAAAAGCCCGAATAGTAAGCTAAAATGTCCTTCTCTAGTTTAGACCAGACTTGTATACACAATATGCATTTTTTTTTCAATTGAGCTATACACTCACTGAAATGAAGCAAAGTTGTGTTTTTAGAGAATGTAGGTTGGATGCAGTGCTCCATCAGCAGAAGATGCTGACAGTTGCAGATTTCCCCCACTCTGCCTTCTATCACAGCCATTTGTGACCCTAGGAAAATTTATCCCTGGGGTTGTGGGACCTGTATGGAGTAATAGCCATGTGGATTGATGGGCAGCAGTGAGAAGGGGATAATGAATGGAACAGTTTTGCCTCCTTCTCACACTTCACTGCAGTCCTTCAGTCTGTGTGTAATCAGCTTTTTCAAGGCTAGAAACTGGTGAGGGGAACTGGGGATGAGAAAGTGGGAAAGATCGACAATCCACAGTGGATTACTGTATCCAACCCTGTATTTGTGTCATCATATACATTGAACTTAAAAAAAAACCACACAAAAGGAAATCGTAAAATACATTTTCCTGTACTTTTATTTTCTTGTTTCACAGGATGTCTTATGAGAGCCTAATGTGGTGCTATCAATGGAAATGGAGGCTTCGTTTGCTGGTCTTATTCGCTCTCTACCTTACATGTGTGCAGCATTTAGGTAAGAGAAAAGTTTTTTATTCTGCTGAGTGTCACTTTTGTGAACCCTGCTACAGTAGCTGAAAGTAGAAAAACATAAATACGTTGATTTTAATTGGTCATCGACAGAGTAATATGGAAAGAAGGAGAGCAGAGCAGTATAGAAAACCTCTGCCCATGATGGCAGCAGTCTCTCCGTGGGATCAGACCCATGGTCCATCTAGTCCAGGAACCTGTTTCACATGGTGACCTAGAAACCCAGCAAACAAGTCCTTTCTCTGATGTCATTTCCAAAAATTGGTAATCAGAGGCCTACTTCCTCTGGATGTAGAAGTTCCCTTTAGTCATCACGGCTAATTGTTATTGATGGACCTATCCTAAGTGAATCTGTTTAATCTCCTTTTAATGCTTACTGTGCTAGTGGCAATCATTATTTTAATTGGCAGTGAATTCCAAAACTTAATTACTTCTTGTGAAAAGAACTACTTCCTAAATCTGTGCCCTAAATCTGTTCATCAACTTCATTGGGTGCCCCTTAGTACTATGGGAGAGAAAGAAAAAGATGGATCACACACACTAAATAATCCTCTTTCAATCCACTTCCAATACACTTTCCAACTGGATTTTACTGTGTGAGCTGGTAAAATCCAGTTGGAAAGTGTATTGAAAGTGCATTGAAAGTCGATTATTTAGCGTGTGTGATCACAGCCTCAGTCAACTTTCTCCAACCCATGCATGATTTTATAGGTTTCTGCCATGTTCCCCCTCAGTCATTTTTCCTATACTAAAAAGTCCCAGACTGTTTAGTCTTCTGCCAGTACTAGCCCTTCCATTAAGTGTACCTTGGCAATTGGCTAGGGTGCCAGAGCAAGAGGGTCTTACAGCAGGCCCCAGTGTCCTGCATCTGTCTTTGGAGTCAGGCCAGCTTTCTTGCAGTATCAGGATCAGCCGTGGCATCCAGTAGCCCTGTGAGAAAAAGAGGTCTGGGGGATGCTACTTGCATCCTTAGGTGTATACCTGAGCAGCAACTGGGACCTTGTCGCTGGCATGTGTGGCACTGTGGCAGTAGACCCCAACATCCATTGCATGTTTGCAGGGCCAGGTCAGCCTTCCTTTAGTATCAGGATCAGCTGCAGCAAGTGCCCAAATGAGAGGACACAAGATCACATGCATGCTGCCTAGGGTTGCCAAGTCTCCCCGCAGGGCGGGGAAACCCCCGCCCGAGTGGCCCTTTCCCTCAAATGGTTTTCCCTTGAATGATTGTGGCCCCGGCTCCAATGTGCGTGGCACGATTACGTCACTTCCGGGTGATGTGTGCGCACACCAGGAGACTCCAGGAGATGTCTGGGACTTCCCCCACTATTCCTGAGGTAGGACTTGGCAACTCTAATGCTGCCACCGCCCTGGGTGTAGGAAAGCTGGTCCAGGGAAGCTTTGGTAAGGCAGAGGGAACCTGACCAGTGTGGTCACATGAATGCCAATGGGAGAGATAGGACAGGTATGCAAGATGATGGATCTACATGGGTTAACAGCTCTCTCTTTATCCTCCCACTCCTCCACCTCTCATTCATTAACACACATCTCCTTCCTCTTTGGGAAGCTTGTCTGCTTATAGGTTTCTGTGCCTGCAGAATCACCATATCTGCTACCTGTTCCTCAAGCATGCTGTGGTTTAGTCAGCATAGGTAGACTGATGCCAGAAGAGCCTGTGTGGGCAACTCACATGTCTCTTGCAGCCTCTTGGACTTCCAAAGAACACAGAACTGAGTCAAAAATCCCTCTTTTTCTGCGAAACACCCTTTTGGTTAGCCCAAAGAAAGTTCCTTCCCTCTCACCATGAAGTTCCTGACTAAGAAGAATTGGACTTCACACACATCCTACTCTCCCCTATTCCCGTCCCTCCTAGAAGAAGCCCAAAAAGAGTTGCCTGGCCACCTGGATGCAGTTCACATTGAGTGTAAAGGAGACGCCAATGCACTTTTCTGCTAAGGAAACCCCCGGTCACCCACCACACCATCTCTAAGGCACTGAGCCAGGAGGTGGGGGAACAAAGGACCAGCTTAGGAACAGGCTCAGACCGATGGAATGCTTTTGTGGAGGGTGGCCAATTGAGAGAGTGCCTTAAAAGTAAGGGAAGACAGGAAGGAAGGCATGAAAGTAGGGTCGCCAACTTCCTGATGGTACTTGGAGATCTCCCAGTATTACAAGTGATCACTAGATGATCAAGATCAGTTCCCTTGGGAAAAATGCTTCTATGGAGGGTGAAGTCTATGGCATTTTATTCTGCTGAGGTCCCTCCCCTCCTTAACCCCCACCCGACCCAGGCTCCACCCCCAAATCTCCAAGTATTTCCCAACCCAGAGCTGGCAACCATATATAAAAGGGCACAAAGCAGCATACACAATATTTTCCCTCCATTTTATCCTCACAACATTGTGAGGTATGTTCATCTGAGAAAGTGACTGGCCCATTCTAGACTTCTCAATTTTCTCTCTGTTGAAGGGGGGTGCCAAAGATACAGTTCACCTAGGGTGCTAAAAATCCTTGGTCGGGTCCCGGATGTTCTATCTCTTTAATCATCTTGTTTGTCTTTTTCTGCATTCTTCCCACTTCTGCAGTATCAGTATTTTTGAAGTACCGAGCTGTGCCCAGATCCACTGAATCCCTCCATCCCATAACTGACTTACTCTGGATTACTTGGGAGAATAGTAAAATATCATAATAACAGTCAAACTGGAAAGTTTTGAGCACTCCTGAATATTACAAACTTTTGTTTAGGGCTGCCAAGTGGGGGTGGGGGCGGGGAAACCCCCGCTTTGGAGGCCCAATTTCCGCCGCGGCGGAATCGGGCCCTGGGGGGAACTCCGCCCCCCGAAGCTGCATCACCAGAGGTGACGCATGACGTAGAGCATGTTGGGGGCGTGGTCCAGATCATCGGGGGGGAAACCATATGGTTTCCCCCCCCGACGATCTGTGCCACGCCCCCAACGTGGTCTACGTCGTGCGTCACTTCCTGTGATATTCTGGTGGCGCGTGTGCGCAGAGCGCGCACACACGTATGTCCCGATGCAGCTCCCGGATCAAAGCGACGCTCCCCCACCGGTGAGTCAAAACGACTTGGCAACCCTACTTTTGTTCATATTCAGAATATTTATGATATTTATGAATGGGGTATGGTTTGGGTTAGAGCGTGATAATTAATTTCTAATTGTAGATTTCTAGTTGCATGCATGATGGCATAATTCTAAACAGTTCTGCACAGAAGTTTCATTTTATTCAGTGTAAGTTACTTCCAGGAAAGTGTTCTTAGAATGGGAGTCTGAAACCCTGAAGGTAACTTATAATCTATTGTTAATTATTATCTGTGATAACTTTATGGTAAATATTTTTTAGATATTGTTACTCCATTGCCTCAAACCTCCTTTTCTAAACTTTCAGGGACTTCATTATGCTGATTTATCCATACATACTTAAAAAAAAAACTTTATATAACACCCAGCTGTTTGCAAAGTTTTGAAATATATTTAGTCCTCATTGGGCTTTAGGTTTTTTGGGGGTGTGTGTTAATTTACAAAGGTTTTTTAAATGCATTCCTGTGGAATCTTATTAGTATGTAGCAACTCCTGCCACGTCTGTATGTGACCTGGCTTTATGACTTTCATCATCTGTATAGGGGCTAGCTAGTTTATTATTAGATATAGAAATTATGTTGGATGTATGTCTTAATACCTGCTGGCTTTCTCCTCATTGTTGGTAGTCTTATGTGAAAATACCTTGTTAATGAGAAGAAGTTGCAAATCTGGTAAGAGAAATTATGAAAAGGTGTAACCAATAAGAATGATTAACAACTAGTAAAGCATTAAGTAGTAGCAGTCATATGAAAATTCAGGAATCCACTGCAAAATTTGATTCTGTAGAACGTAGGAAGTACTGGTACAGTAACATGCATGCCGTCTGTTCCTAAGCAGGTTTATTTGGCAAAGGCCCATAGAGTTCAGTGTGACAGCTTCCTGGTAAATATGCTTAGGATTGCAGTCTTAATAAGGCTTTTTAAATAGAAGGCAGAGGGCCAATAGTTTTGAGACAAAATGGCCTTTATTCAGTTGTGAAACAGCTATTCAGGACAACAAGTTAATGTGGAATTTTTTTTTCAACTTTGTAACTTTACTGCATTGTTCTTGGCTAGTACAAATCACTGACATGGTATGTGTTAGTTGTTAATTTTGAGATTCCGATAAGGAATAGATATAAGAGGGGAGGTAATTGTATTTCTTTAAGATATTTTTATTATTCATGACAGGAGGACGAAATGGAACTGAATGTATTTTGCTTTTTTATACTTCCCATAGGAAGAGTTGTATAATCAACTGATAAATTCACAACAACTGTGTGGGATTTAATAACCTGAAAGTTAGTAATTTATTAAAGCCTACTTACTCCGTCCTTTGTTGTTAAGCACAGATTTTAATTTGGTCTTCCCACATCCACATGCAGTGCTCTAGTAACTGTATCTTATTGACCAAGCAGTATGTCTGTGCAAGGATCCCAAAGGTTTCTTGCTTTTGACATGCGTTGAATGTGACTTACTTAGGAACACTAGTGCTTCATAGAGCAAACACAGCAACTTTGGTTAATTCTTTAGTTTTGAAATTTGGACATGTCAACACTGTATTCTTGTTCAGATCATTATTGAAATACACTCCCTTGAATAGGAGTTAATTATAGTCAAAAGATTAAAAGTATACTGGGACTCTGAGTTTTCAGGATATGCTTGCCACTAAAATTTATTTAACTTTTATCTTTATTAGGCAGTTGTCACTTAAAGTTATATATTACCTTAAGTAAGAGCCAAAGCTCCTATTGATGAATGACTGGTGAGCAAATAAGGAGGAACTTGCTTGTCTCTGATCTTCAGGCTATGATGCAGTGCAGAAATATATGTAATCCCAAGGATGGAGTTGAGAGACAGGAAATGAAAAATTTTCTCATAATGTCACCAGGGTGGTGATGGGTATGCATATGTTGTGTAAATGTTATGTATAAATGAGTGCAGTATGTCCCTGATTTGTGCATGTTTCCATGGTGCATAGATATAAAATTTAGTCTTCATTAAAATGTTGGTTAAAAAAAAATAACCTCCATTCTTGTTTCAAGAAAGAATCAAGAGAAAAATATCCAAAAGCAGTCTTGTGTGTGTCAAGATTTATAGCTCTTTTTCAGAATATTTCCCTGTTTTAGAACTTTCAAGGCAAAATGTTTCCTTTTTCATTTACTTCATTTTGAAAAGAAAATATTTTTTTCCAGTTCCTTTGGGTGTTTTACTCTTGCAAGGGACTTTTGCTTTGTAATAGGTTGGTGGCTCAGTTCTGTTGTATTTGGGCTTTTGCTTAAATTAAATTATGTGGCAATTATTTCATTTCCTGATCCCCTTACTGATGCAGTAATGACTATCAGCCTGTTACTCCAACAATTAACCATGCACATTAAGAATGTGGTGTAGCAGAATTTCATAACAGAATCTGCACTGTGCATCTGTAGGGGTAGAAAAGGAGGGGGATATCAGCCTTTTCCAGCACCTCAGCCAATCCAGTCCAATAAGATCACAACAAAGAGGTGAAGACTTGATGTCAGGTACTTTTTCCAGGAGAGAAAGGGAGAAAGACATTGAAAATCTTGCTTCTCTTGCTATAGATAGGATGCCATGAAAGATACAACAGCATAGGATATAACTTCTGCAGCTTTAGTTCAGTAATATTGGACTGACTTATGGAAAATGGAATGCAGCCAGATGTTGAGAAAATTCTGAACTGAATTAACAACAATACCACCTGGCTGACAGTGCCTCCAGTTCTTTTTTGTCATTATGAACTTTGGAGAAAAGAGGTATTTATATAAATAAACCAAGAGATGACAAAGTCACTCAAGAAGATTAGTTGTTTTTTAAGCACCTGCTACAGTGTGTTCTGTTAAATAAATATAAGTCCATTCTGCCTTTTGTTCTGCAAACTGAATGATGAAAAGAATGTGTGTGTGTGTGTGTGTGTGTGTGTGTGTTGGTCCCAAATTTATTGTTTAGAGCAGAAGAACCATTCTGTTAGAAGTTTTAGAAGTCTTGTCTGATAACTGTGCCCTGTTCTTCATGATTTGTTACAAATGAAGTTCATAAAAAATAATTACCTTGAATGGCTGGTTCTGTAGAAATGTTATAAAGAGGTTTAGAATGCAAAAAAAAGATAATTATGTGAAGTAACTTTGTGGTACCGTATTGTACAATAGATATATAATTTCACACATTGGTGATTGTGTTTCAAAACTGGTAACCACGGTTGCTGCAGCTTTTTATTTGCAACATCTGAACCACAGACTTAAAATGGCTTGATGTATTTAGAATAGTTTAGAGGTTGCTGCATATCCTTTCTGACTTAAAGAAATTGTTATGCCATTTAAAAGGAATTGTGGATTATGCTGATCTTGCCCTACTGCTGAATCTATTAATTGCATCCAAAGTTCTGTTGCTACTAATTGGAAGAAATCAGACTTTCCATCAATTCTAGATTGGCTAAAACATATATGTAAAACTGCTTTGTTTTTTAAAAAAACCCTAACCTGTATTTTTAAGAGTCAAAGAAATTCTTCCACTTATATAGTCAGACCTGTGGGAAGGTGGGTATTGTTTATTGCATAAGTGATGGATCATAATCATATGCATTTTTGACTGTAAATAATGTTTTTGTTTTAAAATTAAGAGGTTGCTGTTAATAACTCTTATTCCTCCACTCGAACCTGTTATACAGATTCCTTCTTACTTGATTCATGTACCTCTTCAAAGCCACCTGAGAGTGCGGTTAAGTCAAGGTGTTAAAACTTTAATATGCAAGGTCACAGTTCTTTACAGATAATTTAGTCAAGAAAGTATTTATTTACTTAGATTACCTATAGGCTACCCTTCCATCTAATGGGTCATCAGGGTAGCTGATAAACAGATTAAAACAACAGGGCCCCCACAAAGACTCTTGGGGAAGAAAATCCTATTGCCCCTTCTTCTGTTAGTCCCTTGCCCCTGATATCCAGGCTGCAGGTCAACTGACTGCATAACTGTCAGGAAAAACTGTCCCTTTAGGTCCTTGGTTTTACCACTTGGAATGAGGGATTTATTTGGCTGAGTAAGGTCTCAAACTGCTGCATCACAGTGAGGAATACAGCCTTACTCCACTCATTCTGTTTCACAAATAGGGTTTACTCTTCACTGCCATCCATGGGCCACTATAAGCAGAACCTGCAGACAGGTCTTCTGTTTTAAAAAAATCAGAATTCCCTTGCTTATTCAGCCACCATGGAAATCTGGAAAAATTTGGGAATATCTCTAACCTGTAAGATTTCCAAACTAGGCAGGCATTCCCTGCTTATACTTTGTACTTTGTACAAAGTACTTATATCTTGTACTTTGATATATGTCAGCCAACGTATGAGGCTTTCTCTATGGCTGCAAAGACCAAATAACTCCAGTTTCAGAGAAAGAATATTTTCTTTAAGTATATAAGCAGTCACTGGATAAAAAAGTAAAAAATGTATAGCTCAACAGCAAAAGACTACAGCATCTGAGCACTGAAAAATCAAATAAGTATAAACACAGTTTTCTTCCCCTAGGTTTAACTCGTAGTGGTGTGGTGGAAAGTATCAACAAGTTGCAGATGATTTATGGTGACCCCATTGGGTTTTCAAGGCAAGAGATGTTCAGAGGTGGTTTGCCATTGCCTTCCCAAAACGTATCCCTATGATATTAAAGAGAGAAGATGAAATATCTTGGTATATCCAGGTTTATTGCTGAGGCTCTGTTCATGTCATATTTACCTTCTTTCTCCATCTAGCTAGTCACTTTCCATCAGACTATGTGCCTGTGTGTGTCTCTTGAAGAGTCCCTATAAATCACTAGCTTGTCTCCATGTGTCTTGAGCATGTCTGCCCCCTCCTTGAGGGAGAGCTTCTTCTACCCACAAGCTCCCCAAACCACTCCACTGTAAATACATCAAGAAATGATGGGAAATTAATAGAATCTGAAGGTGGAGAAAAGAGTAGATCTGAAAGTGAAAAAACTGATGGTGGTTCTTTTGCCATGCACAGTTTACCTTCTGCTTGGGTTTAGACGTAGAGGGACACCAAGAGTTTGAGGGGGTAGGGAATCTGTTAAAATACCCCTGGGCCAGATGGATTCAAATGGTTTTCTGATGGCTTTAGAGGATTTTCCTGTGTATCTTTATTCCTTATATAGAATGCAAATGACAAGAGGAAATACAGGAAGATATGAATGCAGTTAACTTACTCATGAATGATGAAGCATGATAACGGCTTTTCAGTGCTCCCCCCCCCCCGAATGAACTTGGTTCAAGTTGAGTGTTCAGTCTGGCTGCTGCAACACTTCTTGAACAGAGTTGGTTTTGTTCAAATACATGCCCTGACTGTTCAGTGTTCCTGTTCCTCTAATTAATGTTGCAATGACAAGCTCATACTATCAGACTGAAGTCATCTTTCATCATAACGGGATTATTAGGTGGAGAAAAAGAGCTCATGGCTTAAGTTATCACAGAGGAATTTGTGGTAACAGGATCCTTAGTTTTGTTTTTTTATGTGTGCAAAGGATAGAGGAAAAGCTTATTCCAGTTCTAGGAAAAATAATTAGGTACTGCATATACTTGCTTTTGATTTCTTGACATGTTTGCACAGATTTTGTACATGATATTTTACAAACTAGCATATGAAGATTATAATCCTAAAATGTGTGTGAGGCAAGTCTACATTCAGACTCTCCAGTATTCCTCTTCTCTGTAAATATGTATCTGATTGAGTGGGACTGGGGAAGGCAGACCTGGGCAGATATGTGATGTTGACACATCACTGCCTTCTGCCCTGTAAATCACAGGAACTACTTTCTCTTAGTATGAATCCAGGTTACTCTTTTCTCAATGTGTAGTCATTCTTTCCAAGTAATTCGCAGCAGGTCCACTTAAAAATGAAATCTTGACAGCTGACTCACCAAATGTTTGGCTGCCCAGCACTACACATCCCAATTAATCTTCTAAGCACAAGATAGGACAACTGGGTAGATATAGAACCGATACAAGGAACTGGACTCTATATGGATCTCTATATATGGAAGTTAAAAATATATAGTTGGTTTTCAGAGGGTCTATATAATTTATGATTGACTTTACTTTTGGTCTTGCAGAAAGGGCTGCTCTGGAGCTCACATGCAATAGCATTACCAGCACAAATGCTGCAATACACTCACTCCATTGAATAAACAACTTAAGTAACAGGAAACCAGTTTTATGCAAGAATTGTATTAATATAACAGCGGTGCAGAGGTATAATAAGGCAAAACATAGAATTACTTTATACACAGATGAAAATGTGAAGAGTAAAGTTATTTAGGCAATTAATGACTGAAAATTAGCTTTTGCACTAGCTGTATATTTGCATTTGTTTCAATCTGTGGGTACAAGAATTTTTGATTTT